>NC_066890.1:12098692-12143692 GCF_022985175.1 Labeo rohita
TGTTTATAACATCCTGCTTGGAAATCGTGCAAAGCTTCACATTTTTCAGTCAAATAAAATAAATACGAATGAATCCCTTTCAGGTTTATAACACATGAATATGGTAGACACCAATGCACTCAGTGTATCACATAGATAGAAGAAACCGGAAGACAACTATCACATATGGCTTTGTACATTTTTCTATTAACTTTAAGCAGTTGCGATCACGCTATGATAAATTACACTGTGAGCAGAAAGAACGTTAAATGCTAAGCACAAATATCTGCACTTTAACAGCTTTGTTGAACTATTGCTCCTCTATGAAACTCAGTCACCATATGTCTATAAAAGACTTGGCAAATGCAAGTACAATACAATATTTTTTTCTGTGAAGGTGTACAGTTACATTACTGTGTGTAGAACACTGATATTGAACGAAAATAATGAGCACAAACAATTTTTTGTTCATTTTTTTTTGAATGAATTTTTAATAGAAGGACTGGCTGGACTTAACATCCTCAACTAACAGTCCTAAAAATAAAACAATAAACTAAACCAAACCAGTGTTGTTAATTCTACACTGTAAAAAATAAAAAACACAATTTGTGGAGTCAGCTTAAAATAATTTGTTACCCTGCTGCCTTAAAATTTTAAGTTCGGTCAACTAAAATAAGTTTAGTCAACTTGAAATGTTAAGTTGTACTAAGTAACAACTTAGATATTTGTGTTTGCTAAACTTAACAGATGGGTAAGTAACCCAGCTGCCTTAAAATTTTAAGTTGATTCAGCTCAAATATCTAAGTTGTCACTTAGTATAATTTAAGTTTTAAGTTCTTTAAATGTACCTTTTTGTATATGTTTTGAAACTTTTGTACCATTTTGGATTTTCAGTGTAATAACGTAACGGGAAAAAAAAATCTATAGTGATGTAACTATCAAGTATTTTACATACATCCTAAATACATGTGGGTGCTCACACATAATTTTCCAAAATGGTTGTTTTTTTTTTTTTTGTCGCTCCACATGACATTTTACAACCTCAACTAACTTTGTCATAAAGGGTTAAAATTATCTGATATTTAAAGAGATTTTTTCATTTATCTTGTCTGCATAACATGACTTTGTTGGTTGCACCACAAGACATAATGTCTTTTTTTCTAAAACACAATTAGAAAAGATTATGCCAAAACATTTTATTTTCAGAAATGTTATTCTTTTATCAGTCAATTCTTTTAGACACTTTTTAGCTTTATGTTCCCTGTAAAACAATAACAAAATGTATTTTAATTCAGAAATTAAAAACATTCTTATCATTGAAAAGCTTTATTATTAATTAATTACTATTAATACTTTTAGAGTCGCACCACTTGACATTTTAAAATCTAAACCTTGTCATAAGGGGTTAAAATTACTTGATATTTAAAGAGACTTTTTTCTTCTTATCTTGGTTGCACAACATGACTTTGCTGGTCGCACCACATGACAATATCTTTTTTTTTCTAAAACACAACCACAAAAAAATATGAAAAGATTATGTATTTAGAGATCAGAATAGAAAAAACATTTTATTTTATATTATTAATTTATTAAAATAATATTGTCAGTTATACAGTATTATTAATTACATTTAGAGTCGCACCACTTGACATTTTAAAGCCTCAACTAACCTTACCTTGTCATAAAGGGTCAATTATTTTAATATACTTTTTTACTTTTTTTAAATCTTGGTTGAACAACATGATTTTGCTGGTTACACCACATGACAAAATGGCAATTTTGTTATTTTTTTATGATAAGTTATGCCAACACGTCTTGATAGTTTCTTTTTTTTATTTTAAAATTTCCATTATGACTTTGTTTTTCTTGTCAAAAAGTTGTTCTTTAAAAAAAAAAAAAAAGTTAATTCATTACTATAGTACATTTAGAGTGGCACCACTTGACATTTTAAAACCTAAGCTATCATTGCCTTTTCATAAAGGGTCAGATTATCTGATACACATGACAAAATGGCAACTTTGTTAAAATATTTGTTGTTGTTGTTTTAGGAATTTGATTATTTTGTCTGTTTGTTCTATTTGGCTTTTTTTTTAATTACTTTATGGCTCTCCCTCTCAATAAATAAATAAATAAATAAATGATAATAATAATAATAATAATAATAATAATAATAATTAATTATTATTATTATTATTATTATTATTATTATTATTATTATTATTATTATTATTTTATTTTTCATTTAGAAAAAAATGATCAATTGATAAATCTGCACCAACAAAACTTTTTAAAAAGATTCTAAAAAAAAATTCTTCTAATTTAAAAAAAATGATGCTGGATGAAAGTATGCTGTTTTTACTGATCAGACAGATCAGACAGATCATACCATTATTCTTCTCTCACATATTCTCCAGGGAAACGTATCAGAGTCGACTGCCAGGATAAAGTGCCTCTGTGCTAAATCAAGACTGAATGGATGCAGATCAGGGCAAATAGGCTGGTTCACATTCATTCTCATTCCAACTTCCAATGCGTTTTACTCCAGGCTCCAGCATAAAGCACACTTCTAACAACCTTTCAACGCATTACTACCACAGATTTCCTCATTCTGTTTCTGGCATTCGCAGAGAGAAATTTATCATGCGGGATAGAGTTTCCTGTTTCACATAGTTCACTTACTTTCCTCCACATCTTATTAAATGTGAGTAATATTTCATATTGAGCGCTACAGTGGATTAATATTGCAGTACAAGAGGCTGATAATGTTTAAAAGAGGTTAAACTAGAGGTTCAATTTTACTGAAAACTCTCATGTTTCATTTGTCTCTCAGTGTGTCTCATTTAAGATCCTGCCTTTATCCAATGTTATTGGGTAACCTGTAATATCCATTGAATAAATCTTAAAAATCTAGTTATTGTACCTTAGAAAATCAGATAGATAGATAGATAGATAGATAGATAGATAGGTTAATGTAGTACCATTTATCATCAGTGATTTGGATAGCCTGGGAGCAAAACTTGAGAAAAGACCTCAAGTAACCAATAGCCCCACATTCTTACAGAGGGCTACAACAAGGTCAGGGTTCAAAGGTCAAAGTAGGTAGATCGTAGCCACAGCTGTGCGCAATGAGGAGTAAATATGCTGGCCGTGTGTGACCTTTAAGAGTCAGCACTTCCCCGAGACCCTTTCCCCCCAAAACATCTGGGCTTGATTCCTGAAACACCAGGTATCAGAGGAGGAAAGACTTCCTGGCTGATTGTTTGTTAGTCCTTCATTAACCTGACTCCACCCTCACCCTTTTGCCCCATCATTACACTAATGATTGACAGCTCAAAGACTCCCGTGATGAGAAGCTCGCAGGGGCCGGCAGAACCAGTTCAGTTATGTATGGTAAGGTGTAGCAAAGCCTCAAATCTTTGCTTGGTTACTTGTCCCAGCTAAGAGATACAATCTATAATCTGATGTCACCGGAGAACCATTTTATGAGCCAATCTCATGAGAAAATGTCATTATTTTATTAGTTGTACAATTTGGTTTTAGAAAAAAAAAAGTAAAGCATGAAGGTTCACAAACCTAACCCCTACAGATCGTATGAAAATGCATGAATAGGTTTGTACAAATACACCACTGATTTGGCAAAATTTAAAATACTTACAAATTGCCATGCGAATGTGTTTATGTCCCATAAAGAACATTATAGTTTCTAGTTAAAGAAAACTGTTTAAATGGTGCATTAACAATACCAAAAGGCAATATGTTTAAGTGGAAAAAACCCTATAAAAGCATATAGAGAAAATTTGAGAAACTTGAACTTAATTTACCATGTACAATGAATTAAAATTATTTAAAAAAGAATATATTTAGTTTATGTTGTAACTACATGACCAATTTCATTGGCTATAACTGGATGTACATGAGGAATGACCTTGTGGAAGTACTTGATGGATTTTTTTTTTTTTAATCTAGCATCATCAGTCCATGTAATTATGTAGTTTAATTTAGTACTCTGCTAATTTAAAATGTGTAACATAGCGTTGTTGAAGCTGAGCGGGGGTGGGGTTGCAGTTCCCAGTATGCTTTGCTAGACTAAAGCATTTGGAAGAAGTATAAGGAGGCAGGAATGCCAACTGGCATGTCTGAATCAAATTTTAGCTCTTAAGATGTCTACTAAGATGCCGTCTTCTGGTCGGATTTTGTAGATTGCGTAGATGTATCCTTGGTGGAAATCATAAAAAAAGGCATTTTAATGGAGCAGACTCAATTTCTACCTAGACGGAAAAGCTGGAGTCACAAAATACTTGCTTGGTTATCTCTAAAGCTCACTTGAGCTTGTTCTAGGTCATTAGACATGACGTTATGGTGCTTTGGTCTGTCTGAAATCAGTTTCCATTGGAGGTGCCTATACAGCAATGTTTTTATGTTTAAGTCTCATACAAATTAAGATTTTTTTTAAAAGCATGCTTATGCAAAAGCCAAATGCAAGCAATTTTAAAGTTCAGACATCTAATTAGCAATTGTTACATTGTTTCAATAGTTTGAGGATGTATGATTCATGGAAGTCACTTTTAAACCAAGCAACTTTCTGTTGGTACTTTTGAAAACAACAAATGCAGCAGCGAATGCTGTTTCCAGGTCTAAGCCTGAACGTATTTCACGTGAGAATACTGTCTCTACAGCCGTTTTTGAGCACTGTTTATTCATATTAAACATTTAAGTTAAACGTTTTCAAATTTATGGTGTACACTACTTGTTTATAATTTTTTTTGTATGTATATATATATATATATATATATATTTTGTGGTGTAATGGTTGCATTACTGCGGGCGCCCCCTTCTGGATTGAGGGTGAATTGACTGAATTCGTTGTAAGGCCTTATGCACCAAACCCGAGATGCCCGTACCATGACGGTTCGGTACGAATACATATATCGTTACATGTCTATACATATCGTTACATATATATATATATATATATATATATACATATATATTTGGTAGTATTATATCACATTGTGAGTGTATATTAGCACCATTTGTTGTTTTCTTGTGGCATCTAATAGAGCGGTTGGACATGGAAGCGGTGATGCGTGGCGTCAGACTTAACAAGCAAATAGGTATGCAAGAGTACTTCAAGAACGCATATGTTCACAAACGCATAGCATTTCTTTACAAAATGATATTGCCAATTACTGGCCTGGCATAAATCATACAGCGTTTTAGTCATTTTATGGATGCAAGTGAACAACGATCATTTTGACAAAAATCCAAAGCTTTGCCGGGTCTTTGGTACATCGTCATTGTGTAAACGTACCCAATGATTTAAGATACTTTGGTACTCTAAAAAAAAAAAGGAATGGTTCACCCAATTATAAAAAAATCTGTCATTAATTACCCACCCTCACGTCATAACCAATAAACCGTAAGATCATTGTTCATCTTCGGGAACACAAATTAAGACATATTTGATGAAATCCAAAAGCTTTCTGACCCTGCATAAACAGCAACGCAACTGACATGTTCTAAGCCCAGAATGATAATAAATAAAAAAATAACAACTTTATTTTTGCTTGCAAACAAGGCGCAACACATTCAGTTTAAAATGCAGACTCCTTCGACTCTCATTAGCGTGCGTCGTAGGCTGACGCGGAAGAGAAACAATTGTTGAATATAGTCTTTATTTTTGTTTTCTTTACGTGCAAAAATATTCTTGTAGCTGCATAACATTATGGTTGATCCACTGATGTCACATGGACTATTTTAACGTTGTCCTTACTACCTTTCTGGGCCTAGAACGTGGTAGTTCCATTGTTGTCTATGCACGGTCAAAAAGCTCTCGAATTTCATCAAAAATCTCTTCATTTGTGTTCTGAAGATGAACGAAGGTCTTACGGGTTTGGAACAATATGTGGGTGAGTAATTAATAACAGAATTTTCATTTTTTGGTGAACTAAGATATTTAAGGTACTAAGGTACTCAGAATTTTAATTTCCACTTCAAAGTAAAACGTCACAATTTAAATATTTAAAGTTAAAATATTATATATATATATATATATATATACTTACCTTATAATCAAGTCACACTTACCTTATAATCAAGCTTCCTTGTGGAAGCTAAAGTTGAACTTATATTTTGAAGAGCGTAGGGAGTCGCTCCAAAGTAATGGAGTTGAAATAAGATCAAAAACCTGATAGATGACCTCGACCTGCACCTCCTGAGAAGGAGCCACATTGTCTCAAGACTCCCACTGACTCCTGAGCCACTGACCAGACATGCACATACGCGTTACCATGGAGCAAGTTCAGATTCCTTCTTGAGTTGGTGGGTTTCAAGGGCGTATCTTTTTACATGCTTCAGTATGTGTGAATGTGTTAGCAAACATCTGACTTCCTCTCTCTACAGGTGTGGATACAGAGAACAACAACGTATCTCCAGTCAGATCTTCCATTTCTGTAAGCGTCATTATCATAATATATTTTATTTATCAAACGGCGCAGCTTGCAAGCATTCTCTCCAACACCTGTTAGCGATGCACTTTCCATGCCACCGAATGCAAATGAGGCCGCAGCCCTGTTAATAATTGAGCCAAGAGGGGCATCTTCAAAGTGTACGCAGCAGATGTCTCCAGTCCCCAGGGAGCTTAACATGAAGAAATTGATAAATAAAGAAGGCTTGTGGAAATACAGATGGATGCGGCCAAAAAGAAACAGGGGGCAGAGATGCCGATTAATTCCTGCTGGCATGACTGTACACATGACTACAGTAAGAAGGAAGTCCCAGACATAAAGGAGCTGTAGAGATAACATTTGAGATGCCTTGATCACCACAAGGGCTTGTTACTGCAATTACGCATTTCACAAAAGCCGTCAGGGATCAGGAAACACTTGCTAATGACTCCTCGAAAGTAGCAAATTAGCACACCATACCTTCAAAAACGTTGCTATACAGAGTTATTTTATCAAGACACTTAAGGTTTAGTCACATTAGCAATATTTTATGGGCAAAAAGGTCCATTGTCTACTGTTAATAACGGTCACTTTCAAACATTTTCAAGATGTCATACCAACCAACCTTCTGTTGATCAAAGCTTGAATAGACTATTTCACCTTCAAGCAAAACTCCCAATCGTAGTTGATTCTTATTGAAATTACTGGATTAAGCCCACAAAATTTCGCCCAGCAATGATAAATGTGCCCACACCTTTACAATTTGGTTAAACAACTAAGAAGTGCTCACACACAATCTAAAATGCAATACGTGGTGCAGCGATTAGTTGTCAAGATTTGGCTAGCTAGAATGATCCAATTACCCCCCGCTGGTAGATGCTGTAACTACACCAGCCATCTGGTTCTAAAAAGCATCTTTATCCATTAAAATAGCAGTAAATATCTGTTCGAAATCAGAACATACTGTATATGCATAAACATTTTAAGTCGAAGAGTTAGCCTAGAGCTAGTCTTAAAACATGCTAATAAAATTATTTCAAAAACCTACCTCAGTACCAAGACCAGTTGATACAGAACTGCAAATATATGGTCAATAAACCTAACTTCCCATTTTTAAAGGAAAAGTTAACTTCCAGGACAAAAATTTATAGACAATTTACTCACCCCCTTGTCATCCAAGATGTTCATGTCTTTCTTTCTTCAGTAGTAAAGAAATTATGTTTTTTGAGGAAAACATTTCAGGATTTCTCTCCATACAGTGGACTTCAATGTGCAGTTTCAATGCAGCTTCAAAGGGCTCTAAACAATCCCAGCCGAAGGAAGAACGGTCTTATCTAACAAAACAATCAATCATTTTCTAAAAATAAAATGACAATTTATATACTTTTTAACCTCAAGTGCTCATCTTGTCTAGCTCTGCGTGAACTCTGTGTATTCCGGGTTGATCGAAAAACTCCCATCTTATTTTCTTCTCCAACTTCAAAATTGTTCCCATGAGAAGGGAATTTCCCTTGTCTTTGTCTTATCCCGGAATACACAGAGTGCACACTGCAATTATATCATTTGCCACTTTGGGCTAGTTTTACGCCAGCGCAAACCATCTTTTGGCGTTAAAATTGTACTGTCTGTTTTTTCTGAAGACACACAGTGACGATTTAGCACTGAAAAGGCATGGACACAGTTATTTTTGTGCCTGACCTTATTGAATATGCATTTGTAGGGGTTTCCCTTCCAGACACAAAATTTATCAGAGAGTATTCAAATGAATCACGCAATGCGTTTTACTAACATTTGCGCTCGTCAAATTACCGGCATTTGCGCCATTATTTAACGCCCAAAAAAGCATGTCCTATAACTGAAATGGCTGCAATTATTGTTGCTAGAAGGAGGCACCACAAAGATTAGAGAGCATGTGGTAGAAGGGAGAGGATTTTTTCCACATGTATTCATTTATTTGGAATGCCAGAAGAACACATTATCCGAACATATCGTTTGCCAAGCCATGTTGTTTTTAATTTGCTTCAGGACATAACAGACGACTTATAAACTCTCAACTAGGAGCCATGCAATACCAGGTCTATCAAAACTTCTAGCGTACCTTCATTTTTTGGCCTCCGGTTCTTTTCAACGTACTGTGGCTTCTTTATTTCTTTATTCTTTATTTGCGACTATGCTAATTTGCGCTGCGCTTGGTATATTGAGTTGGTCGAAATGTAAATGAGATCGGTGTTCTTTAATTTGTGCATTGTTAGTAAATCACCCGTGGAAATTTCCCCTCCCATCAGCGTTGTTTTGGAATTGCGCTCTCACGCTAATTTGCTCTGTTTAGTAAAACTGGACCTTTAAATGTTTAAAGTCATTAAACTCTTTAAAGTCGAGTGGATTTTGACTGTTTTCATCATCAGCTGGAAAAAAATGTTTTGAAAGTGATTCCAGTGATATCATTCCTTTGTGCCATTATATAGGTCTCTTGATTGTACGCTGGCCAGTATTAGAGATTGTGAAATTGTTAGCTAAATAGAACAAGAGAAAAATGAAAGGCAACTAGCATGACTATGAATGCTGAACACACATTTTCCTCAACAAAAACTGATGACAATAAACAAACAATCCTTCAATTCACTTGGCATTCGAGTCAAACATCTGTTCGAAGTGAGATGCTAGCAGCGCTACGCTAACTGTTATGGTATATTACCACCACATACAAGCACAAAATGCCATATATCAACCTTAAATACCACTCTTTAGCAATACAATGTACGTGTACAGCAGCAGGCCTAAAATATTTTCTTCTTCCTTGAGACTGCCAGCTAGATATCCACCCTTTCTCACAACAACACTAAATGTTACATCCCCAGCCTAAGATTTATCATCTCCACAGATCTACTTGGTCTCAACTTTATTCCAAAAAAAAGTTGCTGTCTATAGTCCAGAGCCAAGTTGGCTAAGCAATCAAAGCATGATTTCCTCTCCCCACATCCTGACATGGTCAGCCAGCCATAAAATATAAGACTAAAACTGTATACACAGAATGTGGATTCTTATTGGATTATCTTAAGTAATGTGGGTTCGAGTCCAGCCGGTATCATGTCCTGATTCTTTCCCCCCAACAGTCTGTTTTACGCCTTTTACAGCATTTCATTTCAAACGCAAACAGTTAAATTCACAGTGACATGCCACAACAATACCTTTGTTGATCACAAAGCAGTGAAACAGAAAATTGGCAATTAGTGACAATCTCGTTATAAATACGAAGCATGAGAGTCAATGAAATTGGCACCGCTGAGTTCTCATTAAAAAGAACTGGAAAGGAAAGTTGGAGGCCAGAACAACACTCTTGGACAATTAGATCAATATCCTGCGTGTCTTCCCGATGCCAACAGAGTGTTAATGAGCCTCAAAACAGCAAAGAAGCTCATTAAGAGCCCGGCACAGTATGCAGCCATCTTCAAATAGATTTGTGAATGAAAAATATCAACTCAAATGGATCAATAATCACAGCAGGGAGTCACAGTTGGTGATAATAAGCCTATTCAGCAAGAATTTAATGTGCAACTAACCCAGTATTAATTCCGTAAATTACATATTTAATCAAGGAAACAGGAGCCTGAATAGCTGGAACATTATAAATGATACAGCCGTGTTGCTAAGTGGTTGCTAGGCAGCTCTATAGGTGTTCTTGGTGGTTGCTATAGCAATTCGTAGTTGGTTGTTGATAGGGCTTTCTGTGTGGTTTCTAGCCAGTTGCTAGGGTGGTCGAGTTGTTACAAAATAGTTGCTAGGTCTTTCTTGATGGTTGCCATGCAGGAGTTTTCTGGCCGGCTACTATACAATTGAAAGGTTGTTCTGGCTGGTTACTAACCAGCTGTCAGCCGGTTATGATGTTCTAGGGCGATTTAGGTACTTTATAAAGGAAAAGGAAAAGGAAAGGACGTGCCAAGTATGGTGACCCATACTTGAAATATGTGCTCTGCATTTAACCTATCCAAGTGCACACACACACACACACACACACACAGCAGTAAATACACACCCAGAGCAGTGGGCAGCCATATCGCTATTGCTGCTGCACCTGGGGAGCAGTTGGGGGTTCGGTGCCTTGCTCAAGGGACTCACCTCAGTTGTGGTATTGAGGGTGGAGAGAGCGCTGGTTATTCACTCCTCCCACCTTCAATCCCTGCCGGACCTAGGACTTGAACCTGCAACCTTTCAGTTACAAGCCCGACTCCCTAACCATTAGGCCATGGCTACCCCCTTAAAGCATGGTAATATGAATAGTTGCTAGGCACTTAACTAGGCGGTTGTTAGGGTTTTTATTATTATTTATTCTTTATGTTTTCTTGTCAGTTGCCAGGGTTTTTGAGGTGTTGCAAAATGGTTGCTAGGTTTTTCTAGGTGGTTTCTAGACTGTAAGGGTGTTGTGGTAGGTTGCTATGGGCTTTTACTCATTTATATTCATTACTCATAGTTGCTAGGACATTATGGTTATTATCTAGGTCATTAATAGGTGGTTGCTACCGTGTGTTCTGATTGTTGGCAAAGGTGTTATGAGTAGTGGTTGCTAGGGTTTCTTTGTGTTACTAGGGTGTTCAGGGTATTATGAAGCAGTTGCTAGGTTTTTATAGGTGATTCCCAGGCAGTTGCAAGCTGGTTTAGCTTTTCTTAAAGTTAGTATTTTCTGGATGGTTACTAGACACTTGTGAGGGTATTCTGGTTGGTTGCTAGGCTTCAACTTCTTCTGTGTCTTCTGCCTCTTTGACTTTTTCTACGACTTCTACTTCTTTGACTTCTTCTATGTCTTCGTCATCTTCAAATTTTTCCTTGACTTCTACTTCTTCGATTTTTATGGCTTCTGCCTTTTCGACTTTTTCTTTAAACTTTTTCTTTGACTTCTGTGGCTTCTTCCTCTTCGACTTCTATGTCTTCTGCCTCTTCGATTTTTTTCTTCGACGACTTCTATGGCGTCTGCCTCTTTGTCTTTTTCTTCAACATCTATGGCTTCTGCCTCTTCAACTTTTTCTTTGACTTTTTCTATGTCTTCTGCCTCTTCAACTTTTTCTTCAACTTCTACTTCTTCAACTTCCATGGCTTCTGCCTCTTCGACTTTTTCTTCGACTTCTACTTCTTCAACTTCCACAGCTTCTGCCTCTTTGTCTTTTTCTTCAACTTCTATGGCTTCTGCCATAGGTGGTCGAAGAAAGATGTTTTCTAAAGCATTGGTAGGTGGTTGTAAAGGTGTTTCGATTGGTTGCCATGGTTGCTAGGACATTTTGGGTAGTTGCTACTTGCTAGGATTTATTTTTGTGTGTGTGTTTTCTAGCGGTGCCACTTACTAGATCAGGGGTGCTCAACGCTGTTCCTGGAGACCTACCTTCCTGCAGAGTTCAGCTCCAATCCTGATCAAACACACCTGAACCAACTAATTAGGATTTGAAGGAGCACTTGATAATTACAGACAGGTGTGTTTGATCAGGGTTGGAGCTAAATTCTGCAGGAAGGTAGATCTCCAGGAACAGGGTTGGGCACCCCTGTTCTAGATTGTTGCTAGGACATTCTGGTTGGTTGCTAGTTTTTTTTTTTTTTTTTTTTTTTTTTTTTTTTTTTTTTCTTGTGGATGTTTTCTAGTCAGTTGCTAGATGTTCTAGATGTTTCAAAGTAGTTACTAGGCTTTTGTAGGTGGTTTCTAGACTGTGAGGGTTTTGCGGCAGGTTGCTATTGGTTTCTACTTATTACAAGATAGTTGCTAGGGTGTTGTAGGTATTTTCTATAGCAGGGTTGAGGATCCTTGATCCTGGAGGGCCGGCCCTGAAAAAAAAAAAATACCAACCTGTATCCTGAAGACTTTGATTAGCTTGTTCAGGTGTATTTGATTAGGGTTGGAGCTAAACTCTGCAGGGGCACCGCCCCTCAAGGATCAACATTCCCCATCCCTGTTCTAGAGCATTAATAAGTGGTTGCTAAGGTGTTCTCATTGTTGGCAAAGCTTTTATGAGTAGAGTGTTACGAGTAGTGTTTGCTAAGTTTTCTAGGTTTCTATGAGTGGTTGCCAGGCAGTTGCAAGCTGGTTCCCAGTGTTTTCTGGGTGGTTACTAGACACTTGTGAGAGTGTTCTGGCTGGTTACTAGAGAGCTGTAAGCCAGTAGTTGTGTAGTGGTGTTTCTTGGTCCTTTCTAAAGCATTAATAGGTGGTTGCTAAGGTGTTCTGATTGTTTGCCATGGTATTATGAGTAGTTGCTTGGTACTAGGTGGTTGCTTACACATTTTGGGTAGTCACTAGGATTTATTTTTCTATCTTTACTAGTCAGTTGCTAGAGTGTTTTACATGTTGCAAAATGGTTGCTAGGATTTTCTAGGTGGTTTCTAGACTGTGAAGATGTTGTGGCAGGTTGCCATGGGTTTCTACTTATTTCAAGGTAGTTGCTAATGCGTTGTAGGTATTTTCTAGGGTATTAATAGGTGGTTGCTAATATTGTTATGAGCAATGCTTGCCAGGGTTTCTGTGAGGTTTCTATTCAGTTGCTATGGTGTTCAAGGTTGCTGTATTGCTAGGTTTTTATGTTTTTTTTTTTTTTATGGGTGTTCTGGCTGGTTGCTATGCAGTTGCAAGCCGGTTGGGGTGTTATGGGGTGTTCATATGTACTTTTTTATAGCATTAATAGGTGGTTGCTAGGTACTTACTAGAGGTAATAAGACATTTAGGGTAGTTGCTAGCATTTTTTACATTTTGTGTTTCCTAGACAGTTGCTAGAGTGTCCTGGATATTGCAAAATGGTTGTGGACTGTGACTGTATTGAGGAAGGTTGCTATGGGTTTCTATTCATTTTAAGGTAGCAGCTAAAGCGTACTAGGTAATTTCTAGGGCATTAGTACGTGGTTGCTAAGGTGTTCTAATTGTCAGGAAGGGTGTTACGAGTAGTACTTGCTAGGGTTTCAGTTTTGTGGGTGGTTGCAAAGCAGTTGCAAGCCAGTTGCTGCGTTAAAAGGTGTTTCTTGAACCTTTCTAAAGCATTGATAGATGGTTGCTAAGGTGTTCTTATTGATTGCCATGGTATTATGAGTAGTTGCTTGGCACTTACTATGTGGCTGCTAGGACATTCTGGTTGGGTTCTAGGTTGTTTGTGGATGTGTTCTGGCTGGTTGCCAGGCAGTTGCAAGCCTCTTGAGGTGTTATATGTACTTTCTAGGCTATTAGGAGTAGTTGCGTGGCACTTACTAGTTGATTCCTAGGACATTCTAAGTAATTCCTAGGTGGTGGCTAAGCTTTTCTGTAGTTTCCTGACTGTTCTATGTGTTGCAAGATGGTTGCTAGGCAATTTCAAGCTGATTGCAACATCTTTCTAGGCAGCATTGAAAGATGGTCGTTGCAGTTTTTGGCTTGTTGCTAGGATGTCCTGTGTGGTTGCTAGGCAGTTATTAAAGTGTTACCAATCCGACCAATAGTCAGAATGATAGTCTGAAGAACTGGCAGTTAGAAATTTTGGTCTTAGATTAGAGGTTTAGCAGAAAACCTAACCCTAAGTTTGTGCAATAATAGCATGTTGACTTTGTCAAGCCAATAAAATGAGTTAAAGAAGATAAACAGACAATTTCCCCACCATAAGGAAAACACATTACATATTCATTGGTGATGTAACTATCAGATTACAAATCTGTAATCAGATTACATTTAACATCAAAATAACATATCAAATAGGGGTTCAGCAGTAGCTGATACAGTTCAAATGAGCTTTGAAAACTCTTCAAAGATTTCTGCCAGAAAAAACCACAACGTCTGCTCAGGAGAAGCATTTAAAGGCTTGTACAACAGGACTGGCCACATGAAATGTGGCTTCACCACAGTGCAGAGTGAATGCCAGTGTGTGTAGAATAGCAGTTCAAACATAGTGTGCATCATTTTTTGTTGCTTTGACTGTTTTAATATTTAAGTTAAAATCAGTAGGCAAGATCAAACAGAATGTATGGAAGGACAGAGTCATTATTTAGGGAACAAAATCACTGACTGAATAAGAAATTAGCAATGGAAAGCTGTGGCGGTAGCAATTGTGCTGGATTGACCCCAACATTGTGTCTCAGAGCAGGAACTAATTAACACCTCCACAGAGTGTGAACATGGGGCCAGTTATGTTGAAAATAGATGGATACAGCATCAAGATAAAAGAAAGTAGTAATTCTATATAATGATATGGTTCTTTCTTGCAACACCAATGCAAAAATGATGATTCTGATGAAACGTGAAGAAATACTGATGACGTCTCCTTTGTCCTTGAAATATAGAACAAAATAAAGACAGTATATTAATCACAGTTAAAAAGGCTGTTGATTTTATTATTATATTCAAAGTTCAGTTTTTTATGTAAAGTAGAATGCTGAAATTTGGTCTGGATATAGCAATTAATTTAATTTTGAAAAAAAAAAAAAAAGCACATTTTTATGATAAACGTTGATTTAAAAAAAATCTGAATTTAACAAAAACATTTTAATATTTTTAGAGAGATGTCAGTGTGACAGAACTGTATTAAGCCAACATGAATGCAAAGATTACATTCAGAACTTTTTTTTTCTTTCTGTGCTGTATCATGCACACTCTTACTAGTCACTGACCAATCTGCCAAAAGCGTTTAAGAAGTACACGAGCATACAGATGACCTCAAAGCGTACAGATATGCACTAAAAGCCACAAAACTCTAATTCTGATTTCATGGAGTCTGTAAACGTCTGTGCCAGAGATTGACATATTGTTCCATGTGTGTGTGAGTGTGTGTGTGTGTGTGTGTGAGTCACTGGTGAACGTCAGCCCCATTTCTGCAAGCAGCTCATGCAGCTTGGGACGTATCTAGTTTCTCAAGACACAGCAAAGTCAAGCGCTCTGATGTTTCAATCAGGTATTAATGTAGGCTTCTTACTTGCCCACAAGCATAGCTAGACAATTTATTCAGCAGACAAGATCTTTCCGAAAGGACGGGGTGACGCAGCAGCACATGAGCTAATATTTTTTTATTTTTTTATAGATGTCTATTGAGATATCCATTCATCATAATGTGACACTAGTTTTACCACACGTCCTGTCTGCAAAACTGTTAGACGACAGACATTGGTCCGAGTGTTTTGGATGGTTGGACTTAGATGGTAATAGCTCTTTCTTCTTCCAGTGGAACGGAATGAAGCTCCACATGAACTGGAGCCAAACACATGTTCATTGCCATGCCTATCATCACAAACATTAGTCCCTGTAGACTCCATGTGAACATCTTCCAAGAAAATGTAGTCTTTCTGCATGAAATGCATTCTGCGAGCATCACCTAACCAAATGGCAGATGTAGCCAAAGACCCTGATGAGCAACATAAGCAAGAGATTCAGTCTGGAATGTAAATGTCCTTTTTTGCAAATAACAGCTTGTTATATTCACAAGTTCATTCTCAGGTTTTGTGGCCTGAAGTTTCACGTTTGATAGATGTTTGTATGTGTTTGCATCTATTGTGTTTTTGAATGGGATAAACTTGGCATAAGATAACGGCATAATGCATTGTTAAACCTCACGACACATAACATATTGGAGTCGTATTTAATCCTAACAGAAATAAAAAAAAAATAATAAATAATGTGTCAGGACAATGAAGCTTGTTTTGAGACTCTTTTGAACATTTTTACATTAGTGTCTTGATATTTAAGCACATTTAATAATACAAAATACATACAAATAATTAATTAGTACACATTTACATATATTCATGCGTTTACATATAGTGTTAAATTTTATATTATCTAAATATATTATTTACATGATGTATGTTTAATGTTGTAATGCATTATATATTTTCATAATTAATTGCAACCAAATCTGAAATGCATTAGAATTTTTCTCAACGTGCAAAAATGAAGAGATAAGTATTATAATATATTATAACTGTGGTTACAACTATTAATTGTTACACTAATTAAATAAATCCACACAAGGGTAAATCACAGACAGGCAGGACACACAACGACTGGACAAGGGAACAGAGGACAGACTGAACTAAATACACAAGCAAAAAAAAGTTAATTAACAAGACACACCTGAACCAAAAAACATAATCAGACATAGACAGAAAAGTACACACTGAGCACATGAGGGATAAAAACACAACAGAAACAGTTTACGAGTCTGACAGTTCGCCCCCCTCCTGGAAGGCACAACTTCGTGCTACAGGAACAACAAAGGGAGGGACAGAGGGGGACTTAGGAGAAGGACAAAGGAGTGAATATTGGATAACGACAGGGGACGGAAAAGGGCTGGCAGGAAGACAGGCAGACACAACAGGTGGAGGTTCAGGTGTAGGACACCCAGGGGAGAACACGACGTACAGGGTGGAGACTATGAAGTGAGGACCAGTGGAGGAAACAGGAAGAGCCAGGGCAGATTAGATGGAGGGAGGAGCCAGAGAGAAGACAAGAGGGACTTAGAGCAGGAGGGGCCAGATGGGACCCAGGCTACAGACATGAAGGTGACCCACTTTGAAGCCGGTGGAGGGAGGAGCCATAGTGGAGGAAGGGCTGATGACTCCAGAGGGGGGGCGACCGATGGTGGTGGAGCCTGATTCGGAGATGGAGAGCTGACGAGCCAGGATGACACCAAGGATCCAGAGGGCCAAGGCGGAGCAGGAGCGAAGGAGGACCAAGGTGGAGCCGGTGGAACGGAGGAGCCTGACAGAGCTGGTGGACTGACGGGCCATGGTGGAGAGGAGGGAGCTAGGAGCCAGGGTAGAGCTGCTGGGTCAATGGGCCAAGGCAGAGTCTAGGACGCAGAGGCTGGAGGCGGAGACAAGGGATCCTCCAGTCACAACGCCAGTGGAGACTGGACGGAAGGAGCCAGGATGGATCAATACAGACAATACAGGTGGAGGTTCAGGCGGAGGACGGACACTCGGGAGACCAGGGTGGAGACTACGAAGTGAGGAGCCATGGAGGAAACAGGAGGAGCCAGGGCAGATCAGATGGGGGGGAGGAGCCAGGCAGAAGACAGGAGGGACTTGGAGCAGGAGGAGCCAGACGGGACCCAGGCCACAGCCATGAAGGCAACCCACGGTGGAGCCGAAGGAGGGAAAAGTCATGGTGGAGGAAGGGCTGCAACTCCAGGGGGCAGACTGATGATGGTGGAGCAGGGACTGGTGCAGAGGTGGTGGGAGAGGGAGGTTGGATGGGAGTTTAAGATGCACAGGGGGCTTAGGGGCCAAGGCAGAGTCTAGGACTTAGAGGCTGGAGGTGGAGACAAGGGATCCTCCAGTCACAACGCCAATGGAGACTAGACGGAAGGAGCCAGGATGGATCAATACAGACAATACAAGTGGAGGTTCAGGCGGAGAACGGACACTCAGGAATGCTGCCCACACACACCACAGGGCCACTTCCAGCACCGTGAGCAACAGCGACAGGGGAACAATCTCTGTGGTCGTTATAGTACTGGCATATAGTTCAGGGCAGACAGATATTCCAGGTAAACAGACAATTCAAGACAGACAGACAGTTCAAATACGACCTCTGTCATCATTATGGGACAGATGGAAGATGATACTGGGAGCAGACAAGGCATATCTGCATCTGAGTCGTCTGAGCGCAACCTCAGCTCACCCCTAGTGGTGGTGCAGAGGGTGGGGTTATCCTCAGCACCCTCATTCCCTACTGACATTTCCACTGTCGCATCTCTAGCAGTCGGCTCACGCACCTGGTCTGATGATCGAGGCTCTGGCTCCGGGGCGATCCTCGGCTCTGTCGCACTCCTTGTCGTCCGTCGTCTCCACCCTGGTTTGCGTGGGTGGTGGTAAGCTGAGCTCTGGCTCAAACAGAATTAAACAAAAGAAAAACTGGCAAAACAAAACGCAGAAACACATGCATGCACTTTCACTTCTAGGTCCGGTCTTTGGATACGCTATGGTGGAATGAACGCAAAGGGCTGGCAGGAAGGCAGGCAGACAATACAGGTGGATGTTTAGGCGGAGGACGGATACCTGGGAGGAGGACGACGATGAACTGAGTCCAGGGTGTAGACGACGAAGTGAGGAGCCATGGAGGAAACAGGAGGAGACGGAGGGAGGAACCAGGGAGAAGACAGGAGGGACCTGGAGCAGGAGGTCCACCTTGGAGGTCCGACGACTGAACAAGATGGAGCCGGAGGTACGAGGGAGCCCTGCCAGACTGACAGTCCACAGCGGAGAGGAGGGAGCTAGGAGCCATGGTGGAGCTGCTGGGTCGACGGGCCAGCGACTCAGAGGCTGGAGGCAGAGAAGAGGGACCTCTGTGCGCTACCTCAGCTCACTCCCAGCGGTGGTGCAGTGGGCAGGCTATCATCCGCACCCTCGCTCCCTACTGACATTTCCATCGTCACATCTCTAGTAGTCCGTTTGCGCACATGGTCTGACAATCGGGGCTCTGGGTCCAGGTCTCTGTTGCGGCGGACTCTGGCTCTCGATAGGCTTGAACTGTGACTCCACATGGCAAGGTGGTGGTAGGCTGGGCTCTGGGTTGAACGTAATTAAACAAAAGAAAAACTGGCAAAATGAAAAACGCAGGAACACACGCCTCAGATTTTTACTTCTAGGTCGGGTATTCTGTCATGTTACGGTGGAATGAAGGCATGAAGAAGATGAAGATCAATTCAAACAGTCTTAACAATAAATCCACACGAGGGTAAATCACAGGACAGGCAGGCAGGATACACACGTAGAGACTTATTAGAGCAGGTGGGGGAACACAAGACAGACTGAACTAAGAGAAAAATTGGGAGTGAGGTGCAAAATCAGAGGCACTTCCTTTACTCCAGGCTTATTAATATTTTTGGTGTGAAAGGGCATTTTCAGTGGTCAAAAATATAACTTGTGGGTTCTTTGTTATTAGGAATTAATAAGCAAGGTGCGCAGGTGACTAAAAGTAACAAATAATGAAATGCATTACTTTCCATAAAAAGTAATGTAAGTAAGTAAGTAATGCAATTTGTTACTTTTTATGGAATAACACAATATTGTAATGCATTACTTAAAAGTAACTTTCCCCAACACTGATTAAAAGGTCCATTAAAAAGTTTTAATAATGTATTAAAATACTTTATGATGCATTTACATTAAATTTATGAATTTAGTATAAGTATTGTATAAAAAAAAAAAAAAAAAAAAAAAAAAAAAAAAACAGTAATAAATAGGCCCAAAGAAAATATCAGGTTAATTGAAATTTGATTTTTTTTTTTTTTGGTTAATCTAATTTGCATAATGAAAACCAATTATTTAATTTTGAATGAGAAATTTATGTAATTGAGCCCCACTCCAAACCATGGTGAGCCTTTTCTTCTAGATGCTTTTCAATAATGATTTTAAACTGCCTTTGAAGGCAAAAAAAAAAAAAAAAAAAAAAAAAAAACACCAGTCCTGAACTCTAATTGTCCTAATTCTAATGATTGCAGGCTTTGCTTTTTAAGCATTCGAGAGAGCCGTTAGCACACTAAAAAGCTTAAATGCTGTTTTCCAAAGCATATATCAAGGACTTGTTATTGGAGGCCAAAATGTTGGTTTTGAGATCTTATATGTCTCTATATGTTTTTCTTGTACACATTTCCTTTAGGCAGATTATGCCAGTGATGTAATGATTGATTAATCTGACAGTCCTGCTGCTGTCCGTGTCTCCCAACCTACAATTTTCTCTAGCTGGTTCTGATTAGCAATCAGAGGGCCCATTAGACACACTAATGTACTGTTTCCAGGGCCCCACATTTATCACATGGGGTCATTTTGTCCTGCTTCTTGGACTCTTCTCAAGGATTAGAATGTAGAATTATAATTGAAATTAACTGGAGGGAAAACGTTTAGACGTTTTTTGCCATTATTAAAGTTTTTTCCATTTAAAAGTTAGCATAATTGGTTAGATGTTTGTGTTTCATTTGATCCTGAGAATGGATTCACAGTAGAGCCCTTATATGGAGATGGTGTGGGTGTGTATTATGCTAATTACACTAACTGCAGGCACATGCTACTTTATTTAGAAAAATTCAGATTAATCAATGTTACAAAAGAGCTGAGAGCAAATATACATCCATCCACAGCTGTTGTGAATTCAATCAAAAGTTTGCGTGAGAATCTTTCCTGCACACATACTGTATCTACAAAACTTTTATGCAATTATTAGTACTGTAGACCAAGTGTATACTGCAAATTATTCACTAAATATTTCATTCCAGTGTTCTATTCTAGGTTTTCAAGCTCTACTACTGCCTGCCTCCTAACAATCACCCATTTGCACATCTGCCTTGAGCGTGACCTAGAGACACGGCTCGCACAACCATGAAACCGCGCAATCAGACAGCAATCCGGGACATCTTTAATGGCCGTGTTTTATGAGAAGACTTTGTGTATTCAGCTGCATCAAGTCACACCAATACTACGGATCTGAAATCCTTAAGGAACAAATGAGAAACCTGGGTCAACTGACTCTAGTGGGATTCAATTACAGGAATGAAGGTCTTTCCATCCCTCTCTACTGAATTCGATGTGAACCTGAGGCATATTCATGCTTAAAGGGATAGTTCACCTCAAAATAGCAATTCTGGCATCATTTGCTCACCTTCATGTCAGTCCAGAACTGTATGAGTTGCTTACTTCTGTTGAAAACACACACATACATAGAGAAGAATGTTAGTAACCTAGCAAGTTGATGGATTAATTTCAGTGTTTCCCAAGCACATTTTCTGGTGATTTGATTAAATGACTGAATTTGTTGACATTTTATCACTTTAGCTCAGCTCTCATGCATATAATAGTAGGATTTTTACGAAATCAGCTAAGTTGACATTTAACATTAGATAATAGTAATCTTAACTGCCATTAACTTGAGCAACACTTCACCACAACCAGATGTCAGCTAGCTTACATTTACCTCAGATAAATTATTAACTATTTACCTCAGTTACTGGCGTTTGTAAAAATACTAAAATATTTCTTAAGCTAATATAAACCATAAATGAGTTTTTATGTCCATTCTTATTGACAAAATTTTAATTTATTTTGTTTAATTATTGTCCGTCTAAACGCATTCAAACAGGTTGACAGCGCGGATTTGTTTGGAACCGTTGAGAGCTACGTGACTACGTGAGCGCGCGGCCGCAAGATCAAAGCTTGCCGCAACTGTCATTTTCAACGGCTGTGGTTTGAGTTTTCGCAAGAACCAATGAGGTTCCGGTTGAGCTTGTTTATGTTTGCTGATCAATACGTGAATAAAAGCCTAAATTACATCTGTTGGTCACATAAAGCGATCGTGTTTCTTCAGAACACTTGGATTAAACCGTTTAGTTCATATGGATTTATTTTACAACCTTTTTTACGAACATTTTAGCAGATCAGACTTTCAACACAGAGACAGTAATCTTTATCTCATGGATAAACAAAAGCCGTACGGGCTGGAACAACATGAAGGTGAGTAAATGATGGATAAGTTTTAATTTTGGGGCAAACTATCCCTCCAATCAGTTTAAAATGAGAATTATGTGCTGTTTTGAAATACAATAAAATGCTATTCAAGTATATGAAGAAGACTCAAGACTTTCTAGGCTTATTAACAACATTCCTCATGCTTTTGTACCACAAATAGTCTGTCTACCTCAGTGTTATCTGTGCCAGTCAAGCACAGAGACGTGTTTAAAAGAACCTGAAGTAAATGTAAACATTTACTGGTAGAGAGAGGGGGAAAACAAGTTTAAAACACCGCAATCGCTGTGTCATGCCAGAGCTGCTTCAGGGCGCCAAGAACTAAATTGGTTTACGAGTTGATGCGAACCAATGCTGATGAAGGCATAATTACAAACATAAAGGCAGAAACATGAAATACAACCTAGAATGGACACAGACAAATAAATAGGCCGTTCTACAAAGATGGAGCTTAAGAAATGGATTAAAGTCATGTTTATGCTGGACACATTCACCGTGGCACGAAACGCCGCAGACGGCGTGCACACCTCGGAGACGCTGAGAGGCGTCTGTAGCTACTCGACACCAGCGGCCTGCTGGGGAGACTTCAAAAGCATTAGCGGTTTAGCGGTGTTCTACAATTAGCCTTAACCAAAGTCCTGCTGCCCAAATATGACTCAGTGCCCATTAGACACACACACACACACACACTCGTGAAAAAAAGTATGCTTAATTGTAATGGATGTTCACTTGTAGTGTACTTAAAGGTACAGTATGTTATATCGACAGCTAGCGGTTGAAATGGGTGCTGCAGTCTAAATTCAAAATAATGGATGGTGTTGATTCTCCTGCCCAATCCTCCACAGACTTAATGGTCACGTGGGTTGCCAGAGTAAGTAAATGCAACAGAAACAAAGCAAGGATGAATGAAACAGAAATTAGATGGATGCCGAGGCTTTTTAAGTCAGGTAGAATCTGCGATCTCTGACCCAGTTGTTTGCTGGCTTCCATGGCTGCACTAAGCTGTGTTTTCCAACAACTGGCAACCCAGGATGTTGAAATGCTATTGGGTAAACTTTCAGGTCGACGGAATCACACAAACGAAAACAAAAACAGAGATTCTGACATGGTACACACAATTTCAATGTAGTAAAACTGGCTGTAGCAGCATTTTTCGGAGAAATAAGTATGTGAACTTATGTTTCCAAAATATCTGCAAACGTATCATGGTGATTTTATGTGGTAGTACAGTCAAAAAATTACACACAACGACTATAAAAAGATACAAAAAAATGTTATTTTAGATAATATTATATGATATGAAAGGCCAATTAAGTGTTTAAAAAGAAACACTTTCATGTCTGATCCTAAAGACACTTAACTAGGCCCTTAAGTTTTGAGTACATTTAAGTACTTAATCTGAGTTTAAGTATTATCCAGTTAGAGGTGTGTTTCCCAAAAGCAACTGTGGTTGTAAATTCCATTGTTACCGATTAACCGAATTCCAAGATATAAACTCACAATTCTGATTCAGTTAGAGAATTCTATGAATAAAAAGTCAGTTTTAAACTCACAAAATTTCTCAACTGTGAATAAAAATTCAGAAATCCAGTAGAATTCCATTGTTACTCGAATTATGTGAATAAAAAGTCAGAAATCCAAGATATAAACTCACAATTCTGACTTCTTTTCTCTGAATTATGTGAATAAAAATTCAGAAATCCAGTAGAGTCACAATTCCGACTTTTTTTTTTGAATTATGTGAATAAAAAGTCAGAAATCCAAGATATAAACTTACAGTTCTGACATTTTTTTCTCGGAATTATGTAAATAAAAAGTCAGAAATCCAAGATATAAACTTACAATTCAGAATTTTCTTTTCTGAATTCTGTGAATAAAAAGTCAGAATTCCAAGATATAAATGTACAGTTCTGACATTTTTCTCGGAATTCAGTGAATAAAAAGAAATCCAAGATATACATACATATACATAAACTTAGCAATTCTGTTTTCTTGTTTCCACCATAGAATAAAAATAAAAAAAGTTAATTGCAACTTTTTATCTCAACATACTTTTTTCTTGCAATTGTGAGTTTATGTCTCACAATTCTCACTTTTTTCTCAGATTTGCAAGAAAAAAGTCTGAATTGTGACAAAAAATGTATTTTTTAGAATTTTGTCCTATCGCGAAAAGAAGCCTCTATATACATTTGTGTATCTGTCAGGCATAATATAGCTTATGTCAAGCCTACATCATGGCATTAGAGTGCAAAAAGCACATTGGAACCGCGGGTTAGTGTCATATGTTGCAAAATCCATAGCTTTAGGTGAGTTTATAAATTGCTTTGGCTGCACTGGTGTGCGTTTGCTCCAGATGGAGCTGCTAGTGTTATGTCTGCAAGCATACGATGAGGTTATGTGCCTATTTCATTTATTAGTGTTAATGTAGTAGTTCATGTTATCAAAATATAAATTCATTTAAAGACCCCCCCAAGTGTCCAGCTGGGAAATGGCTGGACTTCAATTTGCTTACTTACGGTTCTGTCTGTTTTAGAAACTAATTTAAGTTCCAGGCAACTTTTCTATTATGGAGGCCGCATTCAGTTAGCTGACCCAGAAATCCCTGCTGTAAATGAACATTATTCACTGCTGGGATACAGTGCTTTAGACCTCAATTAACTGGACTTGCCACCTGTTTTGTGGAGGCTAAATGGATTCAATAAATTGCTTCTTGTGCTACATGCTAGTGGGGGAAAAAACGTATTGAGGATATATTGAGTCTTACAAAATCTGCACCGCCCTATTAGACATAGGTTGTGTTACAATATAAGCACATGGAAATCATTATGAAATCGCATTTATCTCCACTCTAATTCTAGAGAGAGACAGATTATTGCAACATTTCCTTCAAAGCTTCCCTCACTCCCAACACAAATATGCACACACTTTGACAGAAAGAAAATATATATATGCATGACAAATTAGGTGTTTTTATGACATTTAGAAATTATTATTAATGTTTTTGGTAATGTAAATTACCTAAACTGGCATGTGTGATATTAATAAAAAAAAAGAGCATCCACTTAACTCTGGTTTAGTATCCGTCTGTTAAATCCAAGCCTAAAAAGGAGAAGCGCGTATGGAAACATTTTAACACAAGGCTTGAATATGAGGATTAATGTGCTTGGAAAAGTATTCATCTTCCCAAAAAAGTTCTCATGAAATGCTTATTTTGTGAGAATCAAATGCTTATTTGTAATTTTACTGTATTGTTTGTATACTGTGATAATATTTATTCAGATAGATAGATAGATGGATAGAATTTTAGTTCAAGTTTTTAGTGATTTTGTTATGTGTTTGTCATTTTTTATGTACTTTGCTTTCATTTATTGTTATTTGAGATAACATTTTTTAGTAATTTTAGTACTTTTATCTTGAATACATTTATTTTTAGTTCATTGCCAAGATAACATTTCAAGTTGTTTTTTTGTTTGTTTGTTTGTTTGTTTTTTCTCTCTATCTGATATTTATTCTATTTAATTTTTAATTTTTATATTTTTCTTTAGTTTGTATTATTTTAGCTTACTAAAATGAATTACTGAAAAACATTTAAATAGTTTTATTTTAGTTAATAACACTGGACAAGTTTAGTTCAGGATATAAAATTTTCTCCAAAATGAATAAGAATAAGAATAAGAATAAGAATAAGAATAAGAATAAGAATAAGAATAAGAATAAGAATAAGAATAAGAATAAAGAATAAATAATACCATTATTATTATTATTATTATTATTATTATTATTATTATTATTATTATATTTACACAAATATATAATAAACATAGGGCTTGAATATGAGGATTATTGTGTTCAGAAAAGTATCATTTTTCCCCAAAAATGCTTGTTTTGTTACAATCAATTGCTTATTTCTAATTTCACTGTATTATCTGTATACTGTGATTATATTTATTCACATAGATCAAGATCAGGTTTTAGTAATTTTGTTAAATGCGTTTATCATTTTCATTAGTATTTTTATACCCAGCTTTAAATTATTTTATTTGATATTTAGTTTTAGTAACTTTTATCTTAAATAAATGTATTTTTAGTTCATTGCCAAGGCACCATTTCTAAATGTAATTTTTGAATAATATTTATTTTAATATTACATAACATTTATGTATGTATGTATGTATGTATTTATTTATTTACAAACAAACAAGTAAATAAATAAATAAATACATACATACATACTATTTTATATTACAATAACATTTTTATGGTTTTATTTTAGTTAATAACATTGGAAAGGTTTTGTTCAGGTTGTAAAATTCCATCCAGAACAATGATATTTGTGAACATTATTATTATTATTATTATTATTATTATTATTATTATTATTATTATTATTATTATTATCATTATACAAATATATAATAACTTACATTTGTAAATAAATAAATAAATGAATAATATTTTATATATAATTACTTTTATAATTACTTTACTTTGAAAAATCTATTTCAAAATGATATGGAAAATAAGGAAATTAATTACGTTTTGTCTTGAAATGGTGTAAAAGTTTTTCGAAACCGTACGAAACCTGCCTGAATATAAAGAGCACATATCTAATAATTTGCCATCTGTTTCAAACTAGGAAATGTTACACATTTCTAGCGGTCATCTATAATGAATAATAGCTGCTGACGTTTATTTTGGAGATCCGTTCTAGTTTCTGTTAGTAGATAGATTTTGTCTTGAGAATTTCTGCCAGTCTGTCAAACTCCGAATCTGTTCCTGCTTTCCTCCACCCCATCTGCAATTCCAATTGTTCCAGACCAGCCAAGCATATCCGTGCAGCACCTGACAGGCCTATCTTATACGGCCAGGTACGAGGAAGTGAGGAAAAGTGGAGAAAGTCAGATACCCGTCCAACATCCTTGCAGGTCTGGAGCTCATTATGAATTCCATCCATGGCCTTTCCCACTGAACTTCCACCTGCCGGCCCTCGGGAAGCTCGGTGTGCGCGCCGTTCCGCTGCTGCTTCTGTCCATCACAGTCCAGATTTGCCTCAGTGGAACATTCAATTTCTTTTATAAGAGCACTCCAGTAGATTGGGCTGACCCATGCGATTTAGCCGAGAATCACAGGATGGTGACGGCGATGTTAACTTCAAGGTTGATAGTGAGTGTGTGTGATCTTCTGGAGGACATTACAAAGTGACGGATGTCTCGTATGTTCTGCGTCTCAGCCAGAACACCGGGTGCATTATATAGGCACTAATATAATTGACAGAATATTGCCGTGTTGAACACGTTTAAGACACGTGAGATCAGGTTTGGGATGGTCTTTAGGAACGCTTCAGGAAATGAGATCTTCTCCCTGGGTTGTTCTTAGATTGTGTGTATGAATACTGCCGTGCTGTGGTGAAAGATGGCAGTGCATTGAATGAAGCTGAGTTTATAGTGAGTATAGTGTTCATTTTTAATACTTTTATTCATTTCAGTTAGTTGTTAAGGCAGCATTTGTCTTTTTTTTTTTTTTTTTTTTTAGTTTGTTCATGTGTGTGTGTGTGTGTGTGTGTTTGTTTTCTAAATCTGAAATTTATATTATTTAAATTATTTTTCAGTTACTGAAAAGGATATATATATATATATATATATATATATGATAGATAAAATCATATATTATTTATACATTATTTTCTTTCTGCTCTATTTCAATTACTGAAGCAACTTTTGGTAACACTTTACCTTAAGGTTCATTAGTTAACATTAGTTAACTAAATTAGTAAACATGAAATAAGAATGAACAATACTTCTACAGCATTTATTAATTTAGCTCATGTTATGCATTTCTGCATTTACTAATGCATTATTAAAATGACATGTTGTGTTTGTTAACATCAGTTTATGCACTGTGAACTAACATTTTTATTAACTAGCATTAACAAAGATTAATAAATAGTAATAAATGTATTGTTCATTGTTTGTATGTGTTAGTTAATACATTAACCGATGTTAACAAATGACACATTATTGTAAAGTATTCGTGAACTTTTTTGAACAATTTTTTTTTTGTGTGTTTCTGTTTTATTTCAATTATTAAACATTTTTAATATTTTTAGTTTTAGTTCGTTTTTGTGTCTAATATTTATATAATTTTATTTCAGCTCTATTTTAATTACTGAAAGCAATTTTTTAGTAGTTTTAGTTAAAGCTTTTCATATAATATTTATATTTATATTTTTTGCTATATTTACGTTATATTACTCTTTTAGATTTAGTTAACAATAACAACGCTGGACAAGGCAAGGTTAGTTAATGTTGTAAAATGTCATGATATTCATGAATTAATATGTATTATTTCATGGTAATTTTCTTAATTTATTTTTACCCTGAAAAAAGTACAACTTTTTAAAAATAAATGTGTACACTCGCTTGTTTTTGTGTGTGTGAGTGTGTGTGTGAGAGAGGACAATATGTTATTACTTCGCCCATGATGGTTACACCACATGACGTTGTGATGTAAAATGCTACAAAAATTTTTCGAAATCATATGAATATAACATGAACATATGGATGCCTTATAACATGAACAACATGAACTAACCATGCCTTGTCCAAGTTCTTATATATATATATATATATATATATATATATATATATAAGAACTTGGATAAGGCATGGTTAGTTCATGTTGTACAATGTCATGTTGTGTGTCTCCCCAAAATTATATTTATGAATTATTATTTCATGGTGATTTTCTTAATTTCTTTTTTTCTTAATTTCTTTTTGAAAAAAGTAAAACTTAAAAAAATAAATAAATAAAAGTGTACACTCGATTGTGTGTGTGTGTAAGGACAATATGTTATTACTTTGTACTTGATGGTTACACCAAGTGACGTTGTGATGTAAAATGCTACAAAAGTTTTTCAAAACCATACGAATATATATTCATAATATATGAATATGAACATATGAATATATATTTTTAGGGACTTGGACAAGGTCTGGTTAGTTCAAGGTGTAAAATGTCATGTTGTGCGACTCCTCAAAAACCCAATGATATTTATAAATTAATAATTGGTAACACTTTCTATGAAGCCCCTATTTATAATACATTATAATGGTATTTCTAAGGCATTATAATGAATGCATAATGCATTATAAAAAACCTTATAAGATGTTAAATCATCTCATGAATAATCATAATAACAATTATAATACATTATAATACTTGAGTATTTGAGGTTATAACTTAAGATTGTAATTATTTATAACACACAATGGACAGCATATAAAATCTACTTAATTTATGATGGACTATATCATATTATATTTATTTTTTACATTGGGGGGCCTCCAGGAACGTGGTTGGGAACCTGTCTTAGAGTATAAGTAGACTTAGGTTAAGATTAGGTTAGGTAGCAGGTTCACATACTTGCAAAGTTACTTATAATCAGTTTGTCTTTTGGGAAACCATCAAAATACAGTGTTAGCATATATTTAGCATACCACTACTAATAATTACTGCTAGCTGACATGCAGCACCATCAAAATAATCAAACTGATAATACAAATGTGTCATATTACACATTCATCTGATCTGATACCTGATCTTATGGCTCTTTGAGAAATATTATTATTACTTATAAGCGGTCTTTGTATGCTTAAAGTAAAGTGACATGCGTAACATGGCAAGATATGAGACTTACAATACGTTATAACTATGAGGAGGTAATCATACTCTTAAAAGCTATAACCACAAATAAGTAAAAATTATAATACATTAAAACTGTTCTTATAAATACTCATGAGATGATACAACATACTATAAAGTTTTTTATAATGCATTATGCATTCATTATAATGCCTTAAGAATACACTTATAATGTATTAGAAATACGGGCTTCATAGAAAGTGTTACCGGCACATTTATAATCTATAATGAATTGTAGTTGCTAACATATTTACATTAAATACATATGAAAGGACATACCTTAACTATTTTACCTCTCTTTGGTGCAAGTTTCCACTTTTCTTGGAAGGGTTTTCAGTAAATATTGAAATATGGCTGGAAGATTTGTTCACAAGCAGACTCAAGAGCATCACTGAGTGCACTTGGCGTTCCCGTTCGGCTCCGGGCTTTGTGCAGGCAGGTCAAGTTCCTCCATACCAGTAAATCATTTCTTTATGGACTCTTGCTTTGTGCACAGGGACATTGTCCTGCTGGAGCAAAGAGAAGTTACACCTATAACTGCAGAAAATATTAGTTTAAGGAAATGTCTTTTCTAAGCAATGTGAGTTAAGGTTTTCACCTGGTAGACAGTACAACTGGTGACACAATCCCACTGACTTACACTGAGGGATATGAGTCACATCTAGAGATCACAATCATAAGGACAGTTCACCCGTAAGACCTGTGTTTGTCTTCCGAACACAAATTAAGATATTTTTGATGAAATCCAAGAGCTTTCTGATCCTTTATAGACAGCAACGCAACTGACACATCGCGAGGCCCAGAAAGGTAGTAAGGATGTTGTTAAAATAGTCCATGTGACGTCAGTGGTTCGACCGTAATGCTATGAAGCTATGAGAATACTCTTTGTGCACAAAGAAAACAAAAATAACGACTTTATTTAACAATTTCTTCTCTTCCGTGTCAGTTTTTGACACGCCATCACGACAGTACCACGATGTGTCGAAGTTGTTGGATCAAGCCGTTATTTTGGTTCTTCATAATATTACGGTTGAACCACTAATGTCACATGGACTTTAACAATGTCCTTAATGCCGTTCTGGGCCTTGAATGTTGTAGTTGCGTTGCTGTCTCAGGGACAGAAAACTCTCTGATTTAATAAAAATGTCTTAATTTGTGAATAATGACTGAATTTTCATTTTTGGGTTCATTTTATTTTATTTTACGAAAGTTATTTACAATAGTTTTAAGTTTACATTTTTTGTTTCGTTTTAAGACTTAAATAAAAAGATTAAAACACATGTCAGGTTGGCAAATGTAATCGTTCATGTTGCTTTAATAAGGTTTTGATATACCATCTATCTTAAAGTTTCAGTTTAATGACACAGATATCATGTGGTGTAACTATCAAGTGTAAAGTAATACCATATTTTATTTACACCTTAAATATGCGAGGACACTTCTTAATCATGATTTTCAAGAAAGTTTTTAAACATTTTTCAAAGTAAAAATGATTTTTATAAATATAATTCATTATTTGTTCATAAATAACATTAGGTTTTGAGGAGTTGCACCACATGACATTGTAAAACATTAACTAACTTTTTCCATGTCATTAAAGAGACAGATTTTTTTTACCATGACACAAAATCATGATGGTCAGCAGGGATGCTTTTTATTAAATTGCTTCCTGTTTTTTTTGTTGGTTGCGCCACATGACTTTAATTTGACAGACAAGTTCTTGGCTGAACTTTTTTTGAGACCCGAAGCGGTTTGGTTACAAAAGAAAAAAAAAAATCTTCAAAATATGTTCTTAGTGTTCAACAGAGAAAAAAAAAAAAAAAAAGTCTTACAGATTTGGAACGATATGAGGAAGAGTGAAATGATGACAGAATTTCCATTTATGGTTGAGAGATGCCTAAGTTTTTTCTCTTTCAAGGGAAACACCGTTTCAAGAGCATACCTGCCCCGATTAAATCATTTATTGATCAAAAGGCCATGCGTTGCTCACAGACAGTGTAATATTGTTTTTGACATGCTCCTTCTGTGTTTGTGCAAGTACATACTCGTGTGCTTCCCTGCTGACAGCTAATTAAAACGTTAGCACAAACGAACAGTGTGCCAGAGGACAGTATGGTTAGCAGACTGTGAGAAAAACCAGCTATGGGACTGAAGAAATGCTTTGATGATGAAAATGTGGGGCAGAACAAGAAAGAGGCAGAGGGCTATAAGCATTTTTTTATTTATTTCTTCATCGCTGACAAGCAGAACCTCAGCAAAGCGTTTTCATGTTATTATTTTGTTTACTATAATTCCAGCGCGTCTTTTCTTTGAGCTCATGTCTATAAATCATCGAACGTCACGTCAGATCTGCGTCCATCACGGCAGACTTTTATTCGTTTTTGTGTAGTAGTGGACGCGGCTGTCATTTTGACGGCTCTCAGACCTCACAACAAAGGAAGTGAAGTTAAAAATATCTCTACTGTAAATCAAAACCTGATGCTACAATGAAACGCCATTTAGAGTGATCAAAGCCCAAACAAAACACATGGGGATTTAGGGTTTTTGGAGAAACATATTGATCTGGTTCACAAACGCAGGGCGCTATTACATTATTATCTGCTGTATGTTATTAACGTGAAAGATAAAAGTGCTGCTTTCTTTAGACGTTATAATCGACAAGCATTTTACTTTGAAGTTGTGCAGTTATGGTTTTGTTTACTCATTTTTTCCTGAAAAGGGGGGATAAGATTACAGTATGTAGTATACAGTATTTTCAAGGAAAAAAATATCTATCTATCTATCTATCTATCTATCTATCTATCTATCTATCTTTTTAAATAAAATGTATTGTAGCATTTTCATATTTTATTTTTTTTTTAGTTTGAATAACACTTTCTTTAGAAATTTATATATTATTATCAATAATTATAGATATTTTAAAAAAAATATTGAAAATTTAATGAAGCAATGCCTATATTATATGTATATATATATATATATATATATATATATATATATATATATATAACTTTTTTTCCCCAAAAAACTTCATTTTAGCATTTTCATATTTTAATGTTTTTATAGCTGAAATAAAATTCTTCAGAAAATATTATTATTATTATTATTATTATTATTATTATTATTATTATTGTCAGTAATTATAATAAATGATAATATAGAAATTATTATTATTCCATTTATTTTAATATTTTCATTTTATAATAATGCATTTGAAACAAAAAATATTTTTGTGAATTGTAGTAAATGTTAAAGTAGTAGTAGTAGTAGTAGTAGTCTAACATAATTTACTATTATAACAATTCTAAATAATTATAGAAATTGATAAGTAGTTAATAAGTCATGTATGTTATAAGTAATAAATCTGAAATAAAATTAAATCTGAAAAGTAAAATGTACTATTATTAACAACATGAACACACACAATATACAGTGTCCTTATATATAACTAAAATAAAACAAAAGAACATATATATTTTAATAATATTAGAATAACATTTAATAATTAAATGTTTGAACAAACATGTTACAGGTGATATTTTCAACCGCAGTTCCCAGTGCTATTAAATTGACTTTTTTTATTATTATTATTTTTGTATTATCAATATTTTATTAAAGATTTCTATTAATTTAAAATTTTAAAAATAAAATAAAATAAACATATATGTATATATATATATATATATATATATAATAAAATACCCTTCCATCTATCCACCCAACCAACTCTATGAGGAAATACTTTATAGAATTTTAATATTTTAAATCTGTGACTAATTACCAGCTTCAGTCTGTGTGACGCTATTTACTTCTCTCACCTTAATCCAGACAAGCTGCATGATCCGAACCAAATAATGGGACAGGCAGAAGAGAGACTGTAAACACCACAGCAGAGTTAGAGCTGTTGTGTGGTGTTTTTACACTCAGTAATCTCATTTGACAGAGCGGTCTGGCCTGCATTAGCTTGTGGCTGCTTGTCTCCCATCTAATCTCTAACTTAAGGACATTTTTTAATATTCTTCTGCACCTTCCTTTGATTAGCCTCGGCCCGGTTCTGTGAAACGACAGCGGTGACGTCTACAATCGCAGCACCTCCAATCGCCAGGCCGAGGAGCTGAATGATAACGGCATGTAAGAGTATTCATGTTACAGCTGTGTTTGCCAAACTTCAACGGCAGTCGCTTTTTATTTAACTTTGGTCTGTATCCACGCCAGCCGCGTGATAAATGGCTTTCATCTACCAATCGCATTCCACTACCCAGCTATGGTTCACAGATGAGTGAGCGCTGAGGTACCAGTCATACTAATTAAAGATAAAACTACTCACGATTAGTTAATCCCAGGTGAGGGTGACAGTGAATATAATAGAGCCAATCCCAAATCCCTCAGCAGTTTGAGGAAAATAAAAGTACTCTAAAGAAACATGGTGGAGAATTTCAGATGTCAGATCTATGGTACAAAACTACAACAACACAACACTGGCCTTCTTATAATGATAGTAAGAACTAGTGTATATAACTTTCTAAAACTTTTTCCACAAAATCTGTGCTTTATTTTTTCTCCTACTACATTCTATGTAGGATGTATAGATCACAGATGGACTAATAGACTGATGTATAGATTAGAAACTGAAAAAAATAGATGGATGTATAGACGACAAACTGACTGGTAGACGGATGTATAGATGACAAATAGATGGATAGATGACAGATGGACACATTGATGGGAAGATTACAGTTGGACAGATAGACGGATGTATGAATGACAGACAGACCGATGTATGAGAGATGGATAGATGATGGACAGATAGAAAGATGGATTGATGACAGTTGGATAAACGACAGACAGACAAATAGACGGATATATAGGTTACTGACACACAGATAGACGGATGTAAAGATGACAGATGGACAGAAAGACAGATGGATGGATGACAGACAGACAAATAAACGGATGGAGAGATTACAGATGGACAGATGGATGTATAGATAACAGACAGACAGAGACGGATATATAAATAAGAGATGGATAGATGGTGGATGGATAGAAAGATGGACAGATAGACAGATGGATAGATAGTGGATGGATAGAAATGAATAGACGATACATAGATGAATAGATAGATGAATAGACAATGTATAGCTGACAGATGGACAAATTGATAATGTATAGATTTCAGACTGACAGGTAGACGGATGTGTAGGTGACAGACAGACGGATAGATGGATGCATAGGTGACAGACAGATGGAAAGACGTATGGGTAGATGACAGACGGACAAATGTAAACCAATGTATAGAGTACAGACTGACAGGTAGACAGATGTATAGATCACAGTCAGATGGACGGACATATGACAGAAAGACAAATAGATGTATATATTACAGACGGACAAATAGATGGATAAATGACAGACAGATGGATAGACGGATGTAAAGATGACAGACAGATAGATAGACATATGGATAAATGAAAGATGGACAGATAGTCAGATGAATAGATGACAGACGGACAAATAGACAGATGTATAGGTTACAAAGGGACAGATAGATAAATGTATAGATGACAGACAGACAGATAGACGGATGTATAGATGACAGACAGATGGGTAGACAGATGCATAGATTACAGACAGACATATAGACAAATGTATAAATGACAGACAGATAGATGGATGTATAGATGACAGATGGGTAGACAGATGGGTAGATGACAGACGGACAAACAGATGTATAGATTACAGGCAGACAGATAGACAATGTATAGATAACAGACAGGTGAGCAGATGGATAGACATATGTATAAATGACAGACAGATAGATGTATAGGTGACAGACAGACGGTTAGACAGATGGGTAGATGACAGACGGACAAACAAACTGATGTATAGACTACAGACAAACAGGTAGACGGCTTTATAGATAACAGACAGATAGATGAATAGACAATGTATAGATGACAGATGGACAAATAAACTGTTGTATAGTCTACAGACAGAAAGGTAGACAGATGAATAGATTACAGATGGACAGATAGATCATGAATAGATTTCAGACGGATGGATAGACTGATGGGTAGATGACAGACAGACAGATAGATGGATGAGTAGATGACAGACAAACAAATAAACTGATATATAGAGTACAGACGGGCAAGTAGACAGATGTATAGATCACAGACAGATGGACGGACATATGACAGAAAGACAAATAGATGTATGTATTACAGACAGACATATAGATGGATAGATGACAGACTGATGGATAACAGACAGACAAATAGGTGGTTGTACAGACTACAGATGGACATATATTCAAATGTATAGATAACAGACGGACAGATAGACTGATAACTGACAGACAGACAGACGGATAGATGAATTTAAAGATGACAGATGGACAGATAGTCAGATGTATAGATGAAAGACAGACAGACAGATGGATAGATGACAGACAAATAGACAGATGTATAGGTTACAAACGGACATATATATATGTCAGACGGACAGATAGATGGATGTATAGATGGGAGATGGATAGGTGATGGATGAAAAGATGGTTTAATGACAGACGGACAGACAGACGGATGTATAGATAACAGACAGATGAATGTATAGGTGACAGACAGACAAACAGATAGATGGATGGGTAGATAACAGAAGACGGACAAATAAACTGTTGTCTAGTCTACGGATGGAAAGGTAGACAGATGTATAGATTACAGACAGGCAGATAGATGGATATATAGATAACAGACAGACAGACAGACAGACAGATATATAGATGACAGACAGACAAATAGATGATGTATAGATTTCAGATGGACAGACAGACAGATAGACTGATGTAGACTACAGACGGACAGGTAGACAATCTATAGTTCACATACAGATGGATGGACAGATGACAGACAGACATATGTATAGATTACAGACGGACATATAGGCTGATGTATAGATAAGAGACAGAGATATAGAGAGATGTATAGATGACAGATGGATCATCTATAAATCTCTGTCTGTCTGTCATCTGTACATCTACATGAACAGATGAATGGACCGATGATAGATGTATAGACAGATAACAGACATACAAATGGATGGATGTATAGATGATGGACAGATGAATAGACAGACAGACAAACAAAAATATGTTATTTTTGCATTGTTTTATTTTGCTATTGTTTTTGTGACAGCCATGGTCACTATATGCATGAGTTAATGAAGATTTTTCAAAACTTCTCATTTCATCAAAGAAGAAGAAGAAGAAGAAGAAGAAGAAGAAGAAGAAGAAAGGAGGTTAATTAATTTATATGAGGGTAAGTAAATGATGACAGAACTGTCTTTGTTGAGTGAACTACTGTTGATGATAATTTCATACCCCTCTGTTTGTACATCATTTCAAAAGCATCAATGAGTAAAGACACCAATGACAAAACAAAAAAAGTGTCCTCAGGTAATGAATATGATGATAAATTGATTTGCCAAAACCTGCCTGAGGGTTATAGGGGCTACAGAGTGATGTAAATCATCTGCCATCAGACTGTTGTTGTATGTCCCTGTCCCTGCTGGCCTCTTACATAGACTGTATCCCTGCTGGCTCCTGAGGAGGAGGATCCTGCAATAGACTGATCTGCAGCAGGCCTGATAGACATACTGGCTGCAGGCATCAAGGCACATCTGAATTTTGTTCTAGGGCAGACTAAGGCAATCACAACCTAATAAAATGCTCAAATAGAGAGGTAATTAGAAACATTATTATCTGAAGTACCATTAACATGTTATGATATATCTCTTTTTTAAACATTTATATAAGTAATATTATATAAGCAATAGTATTGCTCTTAATTTTGTCCCTCTAAATATAATATCATGTTTTTTTCTCCACCTTCATGTTTTATTTTGTTGTTCTAAACATGTTTTTGTTTTCTCTAAACCTGTATTTGTTTTCGTTTGCTTCTTTGTTTGTTTTTTTATTGTTGTTTTTGTTTGTTGTAAACATGTTTTTGTTTGTTTCATTGTTTTGTTTCTGTAAAGCTGTTTTTGTTTTTAGTTTCTTTGTTTTGCTGTTGTTGTTTGTTTGTTCTGTTGTTATAACCCTGTGTTGTTTGTTTTGTTATAAACCCTTGTTTTTGCCTTGTTTCTCTAAACTTGTTTTTCTTTCTTCGTTTTTTGTTTGTTTGTTTCATTGTTGTTTTTGTTTCATTGTTATGAAACCTTTGTTTTTGTCTGTTTAATTTTGTTCAGGTTGTTTGTTTATTCTGTTATTTTAGCCATGTGTTTCTGTTGTTTGTTTGCTTGTTGTTTTGTTCTCTAAACCTTTTTTGTCTGTTTGTTTTTGTTTAGGTTGTTTGTTTGTTCTGTTGTTATAGCGCTGTGTTTCTGTTGTCTTTGTTTTGTTCTAAACCCTTTTTTGGTCTGTTTCATCTAAACCTGTGTTTTTGGTTTTCTTTATTTGTCTGTTTGTTTGTTTAGAATGTTTGTTCTGTTGGTATAGCCCTGTTTTTTTTTTTTTTTTTTAGCTTTTTTCCATTGTTCTGAAACTCTTGTTTTTTGTCTGTTTGTTTGTTTGTTTGTTTTTTTGCTGTTTTCTCTTGTTCTAAACCTGTTTTTGTTGTTTGTTTTGTTGATTTAAACTTGTTTTAAACTTGTTAAACTTTTTGTTTGTTTGTTTTTCTAAACCTGTTGTTTGTGCTTGATTGTTTGTTTGTTTGTTTGTTTTTGTTCTGTTGTTCTAAAATTGTTTTTGTTGCTTTGGTTTTTGTACTGACCCAATATTTTCTTTTTGTTTTCTCTTTGTTTGCTTTATTGTGTTGTTCTAAAACCACAATTCTGTTTGTTTGTTCTGTTGTTATAGCCCTGTGTGTCTGCTGTTTGTTTGTTTGTTCTGAAACCCTTGGGTTTTTTGCTTGTTTTTGTTTTTTTTTTTTTTGTTTTGTTTCAATAAACTTCTTTGTCTGTTTGTTTGTTTTTGTTTAGGTTGTTTGTTCTGTTGTGTTTCTGTTGTTGTTTTGTTCTAAGCCTTTGATTTTTGTTTTATCTAAACCTGTTTTTGTTTTTGTTTGTTTGTTTGTTTGTTTGTTTGTTTGTTTATGATGTTTGTTCTGTTGTTACAGCCACGTGTTTCCATTGTTGTTTTTTGTTTTGTTTTATTGTTCTGAAACTCTTGTTTTTTGTTTGTTTATTTGTTTGTTTAGTTTTTTTTGCTTTGTTCTCTTGTTCTTAACCTGTGTTTTTGTTGTTTGTTTTGCTGATTTAAACCTGTTTGTTTGTTTGTGTTCTGTTGTTCTGAAACTGTTATAGCATTGTGTTTCTGTTGTTGTTTTGGTTTTGTTCTAAACGTTTGATTTGTTTTATCTAAACTTGTGTTTTTGTTTTTTCTTTGTCTGTTTGCTTGTTGTTGTTTTTTTTGTTTTGTTTTGTTTTGTTTTGTTTAGGATGTTTGTTCTATTGTTACAGCCCTGTGTTTCTGTTGTTGTTTTTTGTTTTGTTTCATTGTTCTGAACTTCTTGTTTGTTTGTTTATTTTTGTTCTAAACGTTTTTTTTTTACTTTCTTTTGTTGTTGTAAACCTGTTTTGTTGTTTGTTTTGTTGCTTTTGTTTGTTTGTTTTTCTAAAACTGTTTTTTTTTTGTTTGTTTGTTTGCTTGTTTGTTTTTGTTCTGTTGTTCAAAAACTGTTTTTGTTGTTTTGTTTTTTTGTACCAACCCATTATTTTATTTTTGTTCAATTTGCTCTGCTGTTCTAAAACCACAGATTAGTTTGTTTGCATTTTATTATCTTCTAAACCTGCTTTGTTTTGTTTTGCACCAAAAAAACTTTAACATCTAGACATGGAGAGACATGAAGTTTGTAAATGAGTAAAACATTTTGTGGTTAAATTATTGCTTTAAATTTTAGTCTGTTATTCACACAAACTATATGGCCTCAGGAAACTTGGAATATGTTGCATGAGTTCAGATTACTTTTATGGTACTTTTTATGTCATTTTTGCAGCTTGACAGCTGCTTAACATCTCCTTTTGTGTTCCATGGAAGAAAATCAAATGGGTTTTGAATGACATGAGGGTGTGTAAATGATGACAGAATTTTAATTTGTAATTTTGCTTGATCAGAAAGACTGACAGCGTAAGCCTTAAGCTAACATGTACCAGGCATAATTGTTCTCCACAGCTTATTTTCATTGGAGCTAAGGTTAGCTCAGGCCTTAATAACATTAACTGTAGTTTGAGGAGTGTGTGACTCGAGAGTTCGAGAAAAGGAAAGATTTTTCAGTAGAGCAGCAGTTTTGAATCTTATTAGCAGGAAGCCAAAGCACACCATGTAACAGCACTGGACAGGCCCGCTCTCACTCATGAGACGATGTGGTTCGGTTCGGTTCAGCTGACGCAGTAATTGTTTACTGGAGGAGAGATCGGCCTCAGGAAGCTGCTATCAGATAAACAGATTCCTGACACACACAACAAGAACAGATACGCTTTCGGTCAGACTAATGTTCTAATTACATTAATATGTGAGAGTCAGAAATGTTGCAACGGCACGGAAAAGTGTGTGTGTTTGTCTCAATAATATTGACCAATTTTGCAAATAATCTAATTTGGCAGTTTCAATAGTATTTGCATTGCTTTATACTTGCTCCAGCTTTGTAGTTCCTCTTCGTGTTGGTTAAAAACAACTTTTATCAATGATAAAATGTATTTTTTAAACTGAAAATAAAATAAAAGCTTATACTGTGTTCTGAACTCAATCTCTCAACAGCTGAACTAAATTTCCCAATATATCTTGTCATTAGTTGATTACAAGCATCTGCATCAAAAAATCCCCAGAAGACAACATGCAGTTGAAGTCATTTGGTTTTGCGGAAATATGTGGAGTATTTTGGTTAAAACAAGAGTTTGGCAGGTGCTGGAGGCAGTGGACTCAGTCCAAACTCTGCAGATAGATTCTCTCACCGTAAAGCTGCATTGCACAAACACAATGATATGAGCTACAAATTGATACCAGGTGCATCTTGACTTTCAACCTCCCGAAGCAACAGTCAATCAAGTGCTTCTGACTTCATGCTTTTTCTCGAAGTGAGTTTTTTTGTTCTTCTCAATAAAACTACAGCGTGTTTTTTCCTAACAAACAATATTATTTATGACACACTTTGTTGTGTTTGCTGACAATGTGGAATAAAAAATCAGTCCAGACATTTCAGCATGGATTTCCCATGAAGGATTGTGATTGATGCAGTCCCTCCACACTTTTATCTATATGAATGTTTTGCAATAAACTTAGATTTGAATACTTATAATCTATTTATGTCAATAGTTTTGTATTATATCATGCTTTTTGGTTAGGTAAAACAATTTGCAATGCTTTATGGGATGTGTAGTTCATTCCCTCATAAGAACAGTTAAAAGTTTTCAAAACTTTTTGAAAAACATTCATAATGGTGTGATTCATTTCAGAGATGGTTAGTTTAGACTTATAACTCTTTATTAAAGGATGTTTGGAAATCTTTATGGAGGAGCTGATTTGGAAAAATCAGAACAAGGGTGGCTAAAAAGGAGGTTATTCTATAGAGACCATATTTCATGGTCCATACAACTGTGAAACCCTGAAACCTAACCTCACGTTAAAGAGGTAAAATGAGTTAGAACATCTCTATTTTCAATTGTTATTTAAGTGTTTTAAGTATTTAAAAAAGTTTTGCTAATCATGCTGTTTCCCAATATCTTTAGCTTTGACCTGACAAGCAGGATAAAGGTGCTGTATCTACGTTATAGGATACTTCCTTTTTACCGTTTTAATCATAACCGTTCCCAGCTGAATAAATAAGGCCCTAATTAATGAGCACCTTTAAATTAAAGCAGGAAAAATGAGCTGCCACACTTGATTTGAGTCCCATTACAATTTTACCCATTAAGCACTTTGGTTCTCCGACAAACGCGGGACTTCATCAAGTTTAATCCATGCACGACTGAACATAAGAAAATGCCTTACAGTGCACTTCCAACCTTGCATGTCACTTTCTATTATCTAACAGCCCTTGGATGAAGTGCTCAAGCACTTGGGGAGCGTTTTATGGGTATATTATGTGTTTTAAGCTAAACTTTGGACTAAGCCAAAATGTGGGTTGTAATTTAAAACCTCTAAAACATCTTTATTTATTTTTCAAAGCGACTGATAGCTGTACCAATCGTTTGAAAGTTTATGACTGTAAAAAGTAATAAATGAGCATAAAATTGACTGCACAGCAGTTTTAACGTCAGTGCTAAACCGCTTGCAAATGTAATGGATAAGACATGTCTACACTGATATATTGAGCAATGGACTGAATCAAACACTGATTTAATACATTTATATTTAGATAGATAGACATATATATATATATATATATACAGATTGACAGTTAGACGGGTGGATTGATGATGGATGGATGAATGTATGGGTGACAGGCAGACTGATAGATGGATGGGTAGACAGAAAGATATATATATATATATATATATATATATATATACACACACAAATTGACAGATGAATAGATTACAGACAGACATGTAGACAGATGTATAGATAACAGACAGACAAATAGATGGATGTATAGGTGAGAAGGATAGACGGAGGGGTGGATGGCAGACGGATATATAAACATGCATAGACTACAGATGGACAGGTAGACAAATGTATAGATTACAGACAGACGGATGGACAGATGATAGATGGACAAATAAACGTATAGATTAGACAGACAGATAGACAAAGGACAGACTGATGGATAACAAATGGACAAATAGACGGTTGTATAGATTACAGATAGATAGATGAATGTATAGATAACAGACAGACAGATGGATGTATAGATGAGATATAGATAGATGATAGACGGATAGAAACATGGAGAGATAGACAGATGGATAGATGACAGATGCACAAATAGACGGATGTATAGATTACAGACGGACAGACAAACGGATGTATAGATGACAGACAAACAGATGGATGTATAAGTAACAGAAGGATAGATGGAGGGGTAGATGACAGACGGATATATAAACAGATGCATAGACTACAGACGGACAGGTAGACAAATGTATAGATTACAGACAGATGGATGGACAGATGATAGATGGACAAATAAATGTATAGATTAGACAGACAGATGGACAGAGGACAGACTGATGGATAACAAATGGACAAATAGACGGTTGTATAGATTACAGATAGATAGATGAATGTATAGATGACAGACAAACAAACAGATGGATGTATAGGTAACAGAAGGATAGACAGAGGGGTAGATGATAGACGGATATATAAATAGATGTGTAGACTACAGACGGACAGGTAGACAGATGTATAGATCACAGACAGATGGATGGACAGTTGACAGACGGACAAATAGACAGATTTATCGATTAAAGATGGACAGATAGATCACAGACTGATGGATAACAGAAAGACAAATAGACGGCTGTACAGATTACAGATGGATAAATGACAGATGGACAAATAGACAGATGTATGGGTTATAAATGGACAGATAGACAAACAGATGACAGACAGACAAATGGATGTATAGGTTACAAACAGACAAATGTATAGGTAACAGATAGACGGATGTACACTGTGTGCAGAATTATTAGGCATGTTGATAATCTGATCATATTTTTTTTCCAAACACATTTTACCAATTCCAAACCACATCAGTCTTAATAACTACTGTTAATTTTGTATTTAATCATTTATGTGTGATATATAATTGTCCATGAAGGCTGGAAGTGAAAAACTCCTTATATTCAGGTGTGCATAATTATTAGGCATGTTTTCTTTTACAGATAAAATGAGCCAAAAAAGATATTTAACCCAGACTGAAAAGTCCAAATTATTAAATGCCCACGAGAAGAATGCAATACTAATGCATTACAAGAATTTGCAAAGTTAAGGCTTGACCATTGGACAGCAAAATGCTTGTTGAATCTGCATGGTCAGAAAAAACAGGTGGAGAAGAAAAGATGCATGTTAACTGCAAAAGAATTAGGAATTAAGGTGAAGAATTAGGTGTGACACCATCAGGAACCATTTAGTCTGCAGCGCCACCATTTTCCAGAACTGCAACCTACGTGGAGTCTTCAGAAGTGCAATGTGTCAGGTTCTCAGAGACTTTGCTTGGTAAAAGATCCTAAAAAAAATGCCCCTGACAATAAGAATAACAAGCTGACGTGTTGTGAAATACATGAAGACTGTTTTTATAGGCTTTATAGACAGATAAGTTGAGAGTGACTCTTTGTCACGAATCTGGTCGGTGCTCTGCGGACTACCCACCACCAGATGTCACTCTCACCTTTTCGTTCACGCCTGACTGTCACTCTGTATTTCGGACTGCATCTCCCATCCTCCACCGCACTGATTGCGTCAACCCCCGTGACCAATCAGGCTTTCTATAAAAGCCCCAGACCTTCCCAGTTCATGTTACGGATTGTAGTAGTAGTTTCCCAGTGTTTCCTAGCGTTTCCCAGTGTTTATCGGATCTCTCGCCTTTCTGACCTTTCTCTCGGATCACGCTTCACGGACATTGTTCGCTCCCGATTGGACTTACGCCTGTTTCACGGACTCCGATTGTGCTTCGCCTACGATATCCCTGTCTGCTATGTTGTTTGACCCTGCCAGTTCGACCATGTATCTGTCTCGTCCCTTTAATAAAAGTTCGCATGTGGATCCGCTCGTCTCTCGTCACTCACTCTCCGTTACACTCTTGAAGGACAAGCATCACGTTCTCTTGTACCTCTGATTCAAGAATTTATCTTCCAAAATCTGGCAGTAAGTTTTGGGAGTTCATTTTAGTCCATCTCTGCAAGTCAGACTTTTCAGGATAGGAGACTAAACATGAACTCCCAAAATGTACTGCCAGATTTTGGAAGAGAAATTCTTGAATCAGAGGTACAAGAGGATGTGATGCTTGATGCTTGTCCTTCAAGAGTCACTCTCAACTTATCTGTCTATAAAGCCTATAAAAAAAAAAAAAAAACTGTCTTCATGTATTTTACAACACGTCAGCTTGTTATTCTTATTAAGTCAGGGGCAATTTTTAGGATTTTTTACCAACAAAGTCTCTGAGAACCTGACACATTGCACTTCTGAAGACTCCAGGTAGGTTGCAGTTAAAATAGTGAAAACGGTGGCGCTGGAGACTAAACGGTTCTGATGGTGTCACACCTAATTCTTCACCTTAATTCCTAATTCTTTTGCAGTTAACATACATCTTTTCTTCTCCACCTGTTTTTTTCTGACCATGCAGACTCAACAAGCATTTCTCTGTCCAATGGTCAAGCCTTAACTTTGCAAATTCTTGTAATGCATTAGTATTGCATTCTTCTCATGGGCATTTAATAATTTGGACTTTTCAGTCTGGGTTAAATATCTTTTTTTGGCTCATTTTATCTGTAA
>NC_066890.1:12148692-12214447 GCF_022985175.1 Labeo rohita
TCGGTCGCAAAGAAATTCAGGGTTTTTCTCCATATAGTGGATTTCAATAGGAGTCAATGGGTTGAACGTCCAAATTGCAGTTTCAATACAGCTTCAAAAGGCTCTACACGATCCCAGCCAAGGAATAAGTGTCTTATCTAGTGAAACGATTGCTTAAAATGTATATACTTTTTAACCACAAATGCTCGTCTAGCACTAGCTTGAACTCACACATTACATAATCCCATTGAAAAAGTCATGCGTGGTTAGTTCTTCATCTGTGTACTTTGGTTCAAAAAGGTCACTCTCATTTTCTCCTCCAACTTCAAAATCGTCCAACATCGTTGTTTCACCCTTTTTTGTAAAGAGCATTTGACTTTCTTTGTATGTTCACTTTGTAAACACTGGGTTGGTATGCACATCCTGATTTTGCTGAGTTAGATGTGTTAGAACATATTTTGTTGACCCCGGACACAATTTTTTATTTAAAAAAATTAATCTTGACCACATCCTTACTCCTAAACCTAACCTTACCCATGAGTAATCCCTAAAATCAGGGGAAATGATAGATGAATGACATTGATGTATAAGCACCAAACACTGATTGTAAGCCTAAACTTTACAAAAACTTAAACTGTTTTTTTTTCAAATCTGATTTGTTGTTCCAGGGTCAACAAAGGTGTTGATCCAGGAACATGTCGTAATTTGTAAAATCAGGTTCTGTGGGCTGGTATTTCCACCTACGTTGCGCATGACCTTTCCTACATGATTACTTAATGCATGAAGTTCAGCTAGTACAAGAAAAGTTTTTGTGATTAAAAAGTATATACATTTTTATGTTTTAAGAAAATGGCAGATCACTAGACAAGACCTTTATTCGGCAGGTGGGATTGTGTAGAGCCCTTTAAAGCTGCAATGAAACTGCAATTTGGAACTTCAAACTGTTGGTCCACTATATGGACAAAAATCCTTGAATGTTTTCCTCAAAAACTATAAAGAAGAAGTCCACTTCCAGAACAACAATTTACAGATAATGTACTCACCCCCTCATCCAAGATGTTCATGTCTTTTTTTCTTCAGTCGTAAAGAAATTGTGTTTTTTTGAGGAAAACATTTCAGGATTTTTCTCCATATAATGGACTGATATGGTGCCCCAATTTTGAACTTCCAAAATGCAGTTTAAATGCGGCTTCAAACGATCCCAAATGCGGTTGTAAACAATCCCAGCTGAGAAAGAAGGGTCTTATTATCATAAAAATAATACAATTTATATACTTTTTAATGTCAAACGCTCGTCTTGTCTTGCTTTTCCCGACCTCATGCCAGTTAGGGTATGTCGATAAACTTCCTTTTTTGTTAAGGGTGTTTGATCATCTTTCATGTTCACTTTGCAAAGACTGGGTCGGTACTTCTGCAGCAATGCATGATGATTTTGAAATCATTTTTGAGGTTGAGGGAGAAAATATGAGTTTTTCAGCATATCCTAACTGTCTTGAGCCAGAATACACAGAGTTCAGGGAGAGCAAGACAAGACGAGCGTTTGAGATAAAAAAAGTATTTAAATTGTATTTTTTTTTTTAAATGAAAATAACCAATTGTTTCACTAGATAAGACCTTGCTTCCTCGGCTGGGATAGTTTACAAACACATTTGAGATCGTTTGAAGCTGCATTTAAACTGCATTTTGGAAGTTCAAAATCAGGGCACCGTATCAGTCCATTATATGGAGAAAAATCCTAAAATGTTTTTCTCAAAAGCAGAATTTCTTTACGACTGAAGAAAAAAGACACAAACATCTTGAATGACGAGGGGGTGAGTACATTATCTGTTGTTAAATTGTTGTTCTGGAAGTGGACTTCTTCTTTAATTTCTTTTCAAATGAAGAAAGAAAGACATGAACATCTTGAATAACATGGGGTGAGTAAATTATCAGGAAATGTTGAATCTGGAAGTGAACTAATTCTTTAAGTGGTCAAAATAGCACTGTTAAGTTCAACTAACTGCATTTAATATAAATATTAATTGCAATTAACATGCACTTAAGTGTCCATTAAATTCGGTTCACACAAGATATATTATTTCCAGAATAAGTACTCTTATTAAAAGTATGCTAAAGTGAACTACTTACTCATGAGGTTGACCCTTCTTGGCCTCTAAAGATCAATTCAGTCCATTACTGGATCCAGGCATTTGGATATCCATTACCTGTCTTGAATTGTGGTTCAACGCATCCAAGCGACGGTATCCGTATGACCCGCTCATAGTGGAGCGGATGGAAGGGCTTACGAAAATTAATGACCAGGAAGAAATTAGCAGAAGCGCTCAAGGGATGAAATCATCTCCAAATAAAACACCGAGCCGCGGTGCAGCGCTATTGATCAATTACATTGTGTTTAACCTCCAGCCTCACAGTCATTTTCCCTTCCGCTAGGATAGTCCTGTAATCTCCAGGGTAAGTGGCAGGATTCGTGGCGTGCGTGTGTAGTGACTGACTTCATGTAGGCCCGGAAGAGACATGGGACTTTCATCACCTTGCAGACATTCAAGTCATTTTCTCCATCTGGCTGCCTTCGAATGTGTCTAATGAAGATATTGTCTGGTATTTCATAAAAAAGACTGGAGAGAATGTGAAATCGTAGGATATGGAGTGGAGTGCCTTATCCTCATGGGATGTCTTGATGGATGAGCATTAATGATGTTCATTTTAGCCAAAAATATTAACAAATATTTAATTTGTGCATTATGAAGTAAACTAAACTTTGCCTCTTGAGGAAGGAAAATCTTGCAAAGGAAAGACAAAGCATAAATAAAGCCATCAGACAGTAGAACAGTAAGTTTATAACCCTGACCACACAATTTATTCGCACTGCAATGCATGTTGGGAGTTTGGAAAACAGCTATCCCAAATGTACTTGCAGTCTTGCGTGTGCGTGACTGCGAAGGCCATCGTTTCAATCTGAAATTATTTGTTCAGACCACTGTATTAGGACAACATTTGAGGGCATATTTCTGGTCTAACATGTTGTCTTTGAAAATAGTTCCCCTTTTCTTATTATCCGTGACTCGAAAAGCCTTTTAAAAGTGTACACTTCTGACTGTTCCTTAAACACTCTTGGCTTCATAGACAGTGCGGTTTCTTGCTCCCAAGACTAGAGGCTTGACCGTCCTTTTGGGTGAACCAGATGTGCCCTACATAAACACATGACCCAGACTAGCAACAGGCTGGTAACAATAGGAAACTGTCGAATTAGATGGTCTCTTACAGTTTGAGCCCACATTATAGTGGTTTAAGAAAGCCACGACATCTCTGCATGGAACGATTTGAATCCGAACATCATCTTAGTCAACGCTGTTGAGACAAATAATACAATTTATGTCCTCATACTTATCGACTTAAAAACAACATGAAGTTACAATGTGTTTAACATATGGTGCTTTCAAATCAAAAACTAAGATTGTTCTAAGAGAGACAAGACTTGGCTTTTGATGAAAGTAGTTGTTCATTAAACCATTTGAATGTGACTAATCCATGGCTGTGCTGAATTATATAAAAAGTACTGTTGATTTCTAGCTATGGTTGCCATTCTCTCAGTTTTCAGATGCATGGTAACACGTTGTTTAGCAAGCCAAGGGGTTTCCGTGGCCCAGAGAAAAATGAGAGCACAATTAGGTGACTGGAGCCAAAAACATTTGAATATGAAACACATGACCTAACGTGGCTTAGGGAACATCCTGGAGAGATAAATTTAGCAAGAGTAAAGTATTTATGAATGTGTGGTCAGTCATGGCAGACTCTTTTGTCTTGGTTGCACCTGGAATCAGACGGTTTGACATCATGTTTGGTTTTGCACCACCGCTTGAGCGGAAACCATCAATCTGTGTCCAACACGGGCCTATGAGCTGGCTCCGAAAACCATTAACACAATAAAACTAGAAAATTGAAAAGGACATTTATACTTTTACTCTACATTTCTCAGGATATGAGCACACCACCTATAGAGAGAATAAAATTTCATAATGTATTTATAAATGTTAAGTTGGGTTAGAGAATGGTGTGAGACAAATTAATTCAGGAAATAGGTTATAAATGCAGCTAAAATCTATTTTCACATTTTCACAAAACCAGTGCTGTGGCAATGGACACAAAGGCTTTCAGATGGTATTTTATTAGCTACTGTAAATTAATATATTTTTTTTAAGTTTTAGAATTTTTCTTAATTTTAATTACAAGGTTACAAAACATGCCTCTACCTACATGTTTACAAAACTCCAAATATGTATCTATTCATTCAATTCACTGTAGATTCCATTTGAAGTGAACACTAGCGACAGTAAAACACCAGAAACCATTATTCTGTTTTACACAAATTATGATTACAGAGCCAGATTTTCAATCAATAAAGATGTATTTTCACAGAATTCCTTACACAATACTATTTTATGACCACAAAACAATGTTACCATAGTTGGCATTACATAACATTTTAAGCTCTATATATGGTGTTTCTAATGTGGTAAACTTGCTCAGTAGCGCACCCAGTACAACACTGACTTTACAATGTTTAGCATTAAATTTTTTAGCACCACTTACCGAACATTTTGTTTCTGAATTTCTACAAAACATACAACAACCAATGTAATAAAACATTGCCAGAATAATGTTCATCTGAAGAATGAACTTTTAGTGCCACTTATTGGGCATTTTACTTTGAAAGTGTCACAAAACTTGCAAGAAGCACCACAATATAATTTTGCAGAAATGTCACCACAGGCATGTTTTTTTCCAATAAGTGTTGTGTATTTTAGTGTGTTTTAATGATTAAGTAGTTAGGTTTGAGAATCATGTGATACAAATTAAATGTTTAAATTCAGGAAGTAGGTCATAAATGCAGCTAAAATATATTGTCAGTTTTAGAAAAACGTTTTAGAAGTTTTTGCAAAACTCCAAAGATTCACCTATTCATACAATTCACTGCAAATTCCAGCTAAATTAACAATAGTGACAGCAATTTATTTTCACACATTTCCTTGCACAATACTATATTATGGCCACAAAGCACATTTGCGACAGTGCATGATTTGTAAACGAATACATTTTGATGGTTAGATAACATCATAAGCTCTATATATGGCTTTTTTAATGTGGTAAACTTGCTCAGTAGCGCACCCGGTACAGCATTGAACTTGCAATTTAAATTGCTTGGGTACGAGTCCTGTGAAACACAAGTCACAGTAAAAGAACTCAAACTTATAGAAGCAAGCTAAAATAACTTGGTTGCATCACCAAATTTATTTTTAGCTCACATTTGCTTTTATTAACACTATTGAGTAGGTTTACAGTAGAGTTTTGTGTACGTGGTGTTATTTTTAAATACAATAGAGCATTAACTTTTTAGCACCACTCATCCAACATTTTGTTTCTGAACTTCCACGATACATATATATAACAACCAATGCAATAAACCATTACCAGATTAACATTCATCTGTTTCAGATGAAACTACATAAACTTTAAGCACCGCTTACTGAATATTTTATGTTCAAAGTGTTGCAAAGAAGCACCATAATATAATTTTGCAGAAATGTCACCACAGGCATGTTTTTCCAATAAGTGTTTTGTATTTAAGTGATTAGAATGATTTAACGTTGCCTGAAACAATTGGTCTATTTCCTGGTTGGCAAAAAAAATAATCTAAGCTCTGTTCTGGAAATGGTCTAAGAACAAAAAATGAACATTTCCAGAACGTTCCGGGAACCGAAAATTGTTATTTTGGTAGGTGCTGGAGGATGGAGAGACAGAAAAGGTACATGCTGTCCTCTGAGGACCTTTTGGCCCTGTAGGCATACTGAGCTGGATAAATGTTTGCATGATGTTTGCACAATTTCTGCACCGCAGACCCCCCACTTTTAGCCCACATCCCTGCCGGCTGATGTGTTTCCTACCTCTGCTGGCTCACGTTAAAAGCACATCTCAGATGGAGGCTACAATTTGTGTAGTTTTAGCACCTGATATTGATTCAGACAGGTAAAGGTGCTTTATACCCCACAGTAAGAAGGTGTGATTTACTGGTGGGGGAATCCTAAAACATACATAGAGTACCTAACATACCAAAGCAAACTGTACATTTGAGTTTGAAGATTTTGGCAGGTGTGAAGAGCCAATTACACCAAAGACTACAATGAGTATAAAATTTCAATAACTGTTCTAATTCTATGAGAATGTAGGGACGTCCACACCACACGAATAACGATAATGACTCTGAGAAACAATTTCAAGGGAAACACTTTCAAAGCATTTTATTCCAGATGATTAACGATACAAACAATCAGAATCTGAGTTTAACATAAAATAATACATCGACAGATGCAGACTTTTCCCATCAGCAGAGTAATAACTTTATGAACTTTTTTTTGCTTCCAAGATCAATACTATTAGAGATAAAAGTATAACCATGCAGCCGTCATCTACAGTATCGCATCAATGCGCTATAGATCCCCTGAGGAACAATTCCACTCATTCTCTACCCTAGGAGAGGAAGAATTGAGAGGAAGAACGTGTCAAATGATCAAAACCAACAACATTTACGTTAGACCCTACACCATCTAAGCTACTAAAAAATGTGCTTTCAGAAGTCATAGATCCTCTTGTGAATATTATTAATTCATCGTCATTAGAATATATCCCAAAAACATTCAAAATGGCTGTTATTAAGCTTCTCATTAAAAAAACACAACTTGCTCCTAAAGAATTTGTTAATTACCAATCTCAAATCTCCCTTTTCCATCAAAGATACTAGAAAAGACTGTATCCTCACAGCTATGTTCCTTCTTGGAGAAAAAAATGGTATCTGTGAGGATTTCCAGTCAGAATGTAGATTGTGTCATAGTACTGAGACTTCTCATCGGAGTTACAAATGATCTGCTTCTGTCATCTAATCATTTTTGTATTTCTCTGTTAGTGCTACTGGATCTTAGCGCTGCATTTGAGGCTATCGACCACAACATTCTTTTGAATAGACTAGAAAATTTTTGCCATTAGTGGAATTGGCATGGCTCAAATCATATTTATCTGACAGCCATCAATTCGTAGCTATGAATAAAGAGGTATCATTTCAATCTCAAACGCAATATGGAGTACCACAAGGCTCAGTACTAGGGCCATTGCTTTTCACGCTGTACATGATACCCTTGGGAGATATTAACACTGTAAAGCCGCTTTGACTGTAAAGTGCTATGTAAATAAAGGTAACTTATTTATGTGTATATATATATATATATATATATATATGATGACATTCCTAATTTTCGCACAATTCACAAGCTCAAATGAGTCATGCTAAATACCAAATATCAGTGATTTCAGGAGACCAAATTTACACTTTAGTGGAAAAATGACCAATACTGCATTAGTGACAGTTTTACCTGTCTAAATGGTTTCATACCTTTAATTTTTTAATTCTGACAGTAAAATTGTTGACAGTTTTGTCACCTTATAGCTCTACAGACTTGATCTCTGAAATGTATCACTAATTAATATTGAAAGGTAATATTAAAATATTCAATAAAATGAAAAACTGGCTTTACACTGAATGTCAAAACACCATAAAACATCTAAAAGGCCGTCCATGAATAGTACAAACTAGAGATTACAAAAAAGTCTAAAAAGTCTGTAAAGTCATGTCACAGGTTTCCACTTTCGTCCTTATATTAGCTGGACTGATTTGGACCACCATATTGCTGTCGAAGCAGCAACAAAATTAGATTTGCAGCTTCTTTGTCTTTCATCCCATTCTCAGTCCTGGGCTCTGACATCACTTGCTGAAAACAGATCAGTGAGCCATTAGTGGCTGTGCTGCTTCAATTGCCTTTGCTTGTGGTGAAATATTTTCAAGCGTAACTAGAATGATCGAATTATAGTTTTCTGACAGATTAAAGGGTCTGCAGTGATAAGAGTTTCCAACACACAAGACAAGCTCCATGAAATAATGTTTGTATCATAGCAACATTTTATTTGGTTCGTGCATAAACACACTCCCCTGCTTTATGTAAGTCCACAATGCCATCATCCGACTGTAAGGAGAATCCTTACTGTTCTAAAACATTTGATGCTAATCTTGTTGAAGCACTTCAGTTAGCTATGTTGTGCTGTTTACATTAGGCTATGAATAGTTAGCATGTCCTGCTAAATGTTTGGGCCAATATTAAGCTGTTATAGCAGCAGGGAACAATCTTTAAATTGTAACCCAATCATCGTTTCCTCATTCGAAGCTAGCGCTGGTTTTGTGAACTAGCCTTCATGCTAACAGTACATAGTGCACTCAGTAGCTCTTTAGCTAGCATTAGCATTGCCATTCTTTGTGTACCTCAAGTACTGATAGTTGAATATTGCACCCTTGTTTTTGTCATTTGCAGTGTTTCATGGGCTGAGTACTAATACTTTAGTCTTTTTCATGCAATGCTTTTCTTCAAATCAGTGTTTTAATATAATAATTCATCTCAAAGCTGTTTAGCTTGATTCATGTTTTTTTTTTTCCTTTGGGTAAAATGATTTAGGAAAACTCCCAGATCTAGAGCCAATGTTGTCCTTGTCTTTCCGTTGCAGCGGCCTACAAACCATTTTACAAGGACATAAAGAACAATTTACTACCATATATTTGACGTTTGATTAATTGCGGGGCACTTAAGAAGAAAGTAACTGGCATTTTATTGGAAATAACTCCATTACGACTGCATGGGCGGCAGGCATAGTGGAGTCAACAGCATTTGACCTCTGTTGAGTGGGTTAGATTGTAAAAGATAAAAGATATAAGCCCATCTAACCTTGCCAAGACACAACATAACTCTGGGGAAATAATAATACCAACTGGTGCTTGTAGCTTCAATGTAGACAGGCAACTGGAAACAGATGCTTTGAGCATATCATTATCATTTTACTGGGAAATATCAAAACAAAAGCCACATTCCAAGGCCTCTTCGGTCATTCAGGTCTTGCCTTTGAATTGTCTTGGTGTCTTTTATTAAAAAAGTATTAATAAAACAAAACTTGAACTTCACATCTGACATCACTTGTCTCCAGATTGCAGCCTTTCTTCTTTAAAATGGCCTTTCATAATGCTTGATAAATGCAGCGTTCATGTTCCTCTGTCCTTTAACGTTGTAAGACATGAGTTTTAGCTTTTTCTTCATGCTGATGTGGTGTTTGGCCAGAGGGTTTGTGGGATCTTCTTAACCACCGACCCATCCTGCACCCGTTACAACATCCTGTCTTCTCTTTGATGGTTAGCACAGTAAGTATTTCACTGAATGTGCACATATAATATCATCCGTCTGCCATACACATATAAAAACATGCATTCACAGCTATCTATATACTTAAGCATGTATGCTGTAAGCAGACTATATTAAAGGAGCATATTGGGTTACTTTACAACTTAATGTCAGTGGAGAGAATTTGTGGCATGCTGTTAAGGGACATATCCAAAAAACACAGGAATAACGCTGGTTACCAGATATTCTTCTTCCTAAAAAAAGAGTACTATAACCTCAAAATGATTATTTTAGAAAAGAATGATACAGTTTAGGAAGCAGAAACAGAACAACACGGGTTACTATAGTTACAGTTTTTTAATTTATTCATTTATTTATTTATTTCAATTCATGATATATTTGAACTTTTTTAGGATTAAAGGTTTTTTTTTCATTGCTATTACATCATAAAAAAAAAAAAACTCTTAAGTTTTTCATAAGTATTTTTTTAACTAAGTTTCCAGTTTAAAAAAAAAAAAAAAAAAAAAAGTAGATTTTGATACTGTTTGTTTGTTTGTTAGTTTCAAATACACTTACTGTACTTAGGAAGCAACGCTGCATAAAACTTGTCAAAGAACATAGCAGCAAAAAAAAAAAAAAAAAAAAAAAACCTGCTAGTTAGTTAAACAATATTACACTAACATCAGCCAGAGTTTAAAAGTCCAAAATTCATATGTTTCATTGTCACACATTAAAATGTATTACACATTCAGTCTTAAAATAAATCAGAACAGGAGTCTTCAATTTGTGGTTGGTCAGCTGGATGGACAGATGGGTTGATACATGGTGGGATGGTGGATTGATAGATGGATGAGTAGGTGGATGGTGGATTGGTGGATGGATTGATAAATGGATGGATGAATTGATGGGTGGGTCAATGCATGTATGGATGGTTTAATAGATGGATAAATGGGTGGATGGACAGATGGATGGTTAAGGAATTATGGTGGATTGAGATATATATATATGTTTGATAGATGGATGAGTGGGTGGATGGATGGATGGATGGTGGATTGATGGGTGGGTCAATGCATGGATGGGTGGTGGATTGATACATGATTGTGTGGATGGATGGTGAAACGATGGATGAGTGGGTGGATGATGGATGGCTGAATGGATGGACAGACGGACGGACAGACAGATGGTGGATGGATGAAAGGTGGATTGTTAGATTATGTATGGGTGGATGGATGGGGTAGTATACGCATGTAACCCAGGCCTAAAATGGATTGATAGATGGATTTAGTGGGTGGATGGATGGTGGATAGATAGATGGATGTGTGGATGGATAGTGGATTGCTTGATAGATTGAGTGGGTGGATAGTGGATGGATGGTGGAGGATTTATGGGTGGACGGATGGATGGATTGATGGATGGAGGATTGACAGATGGATGGTTAAATGGATGGTGGATTGATAGATGGGTGGATGGATAGATTGATGCATGGATGGATGGATGGATGGATAGATGGATGGATGGATGGATGGATGGATGGATGGAAGGTGGTTTAGTATACACATGTAAGCCAGGCCTAAAATCCAACAATTAACTTTATACAGTATAAAACAGTGAGGGAGGGATGGATGGGTAAATGTTGGATGGATGGATGATAGTCTAATGGGATGGATTGATGGATGAATGGATGGATGGATGGATGGATGGATGGATGGATGGATGGATGGATGGATAAATTGATTGGTGGGTCAATGCATGGATGGATGGTGGATTGATAGATGGATTTAATGGATGGATGAATGGATGGTGGAGGATTTATGGTTGGATAGACATTTGGATGGTGGATTAATGGAAGGTGGATTGTTAGATGGTGGATGGGTGGATGGATGGGGTAGTATACATATGTAAGCCAGGCCTAAAATGCAACACTCAACCTTTTACAATATAAAACATGGAGTCATTTCTCCATTTCCCAATCCACCAAACAGCCATTGTCCAGTACTAAGCACTAATAGCCTGACTATTCAAAAAATCAGCACCTGTCAGCTTCACAGTTTGATTTGTCAATTAAATTTGATGAATTTGTATTCAAAACTAAACTGGATATGCACTAAAATGATCCAGGTTTGTATGTTTTGAAAGTTAATCACTAACAGTAGCAGTTGGCGGCACAATGTCGACGCTACATACTCAATCCTAAAGCTCATTATTGTTACAGCTGCAGCTGTCCAAAACATTTTATGATTGAAGATAAAAACTTTATATGCTTTATGACTAAAAATCCAGGCTCAACAAGTATAACCCCAGCTGTCGGTGCGTCATGGTGGGCCGTTCCCAGAGCGCCAAGGGTGCCCATGTCTCTCATTTTTACGTCTGAGCTACTGTGTAGATTACCCATCATCCTCCCTCTAGATGAAAGGACACAACAAAGAGCCGAGACACTCCAAATATTAGTCTACAAGATCAGGTTTCTGTGGAGTTATGGTTGGTCGTTGTGCTGGGTGGTGGGAAGCTACTAAGCCAGCTCTTGACAGACGTCCAGGACGCACACCAGTGACATCACCTCTGTTCGTTCGCTCGCCAAAGAAAACGCTTCACCCGGGCGGATGGAGCCACGGGCAGAAGTCTCTGGAGCTGACAGCAGTCTGGACCCCGTCCCATATAAACACTTTCCCCAGGATCCCAGCGCCGGAATGTGGTGATATCACCCGACTAGAAATCTTTACAAGCCTTCGGGACAAATGGTATCCATCATAACCAAAAATGCATGGATGGTTTATGACTTCGGTTGCACCGTTTTACAAGCCCATGTATTACAGCCACCCATTTAGCACATAGCGACATCTTAAACCATCATCCGGCGTTTCATCACTTTAAAATTAGCTGGCGGATGCAGAAATTCCTCAGACGCTTTAGTGTTAAGGTAAATATGTTGTTAGGCCATTAGTCATAGGCCTAAACACTGTAAATCAGTGGTTCTCAACTGGTTTTGCTTCGGAAACAAACTTGATGTTTCGTTGGGCATCAAGTGGCAACCCAGTGCAGTTAAAGTTGTTTATTGTATAAAATTAAACTACACAAAAATGCCAAACACTCTCTGTCTCCTGCAGAACACAAAGGATGTTTTTTTTCCCCATATAATGAAAATCAATGGGGTCCAAATCAACAAAACATTGCAGCCCACTGACTTTCATTAAATGGACAAAAAACACTGAGATATTTATGTATTTATTTATTTATTTATTTATTGAAATACCCCTTTAATGTTGCAGTGTAATATTAAACTGTAATAAAAACAGTAAATTAATGACTCTTTTGAAAAAGAAGTACACTTCAGCATACTTTAAAAAGAGTGCTTATTATGAAAATGATTTACTTTAAATAAAATATGCTTAAATGTGAACAAAATGTTTTTCATGCTAATTGCAATTAAATAAAAATATATTATATTTTACATTTATATTAAATTCAATTAGCTAAACTTTTTGACCCATCTTTATAGGTTATTTCATAATTCTAAATATGGTTCAAGTGTACTGCCAAATACTGACAAGTACACTAAATTATACTTATCATTTGTCATTCTGTTAAAACAAGTACAGTATATGTATTTAAATAGATTTGTAATTACACATTTATAATATGTATTGTGTTTTAAAACACAATACTTTAAATGTAATATATAATCAAGTATGTTACATGTTTTAGTATGTTAGTCAACACATCAAAATAAATGTACTTCTTTAAACTGCGAAAACATATTTTTAAAACAATGTTTACATTCATTTTAAGGTAAAACCTTTAATTTTACATGATTATAAAGTGCACTTAAAAAAAAAGTGTGTTGAGAAACTATTAATATTATAAAAGAAAATATTATCTGCAAATATACTTTTAAGATTCAAAGTACACTACAAGTGCACATTCAGTACATTTAAGCACACTTGAACACCATGAACTGCATAAGCCCAATAATACGTAAAATTATTATGACTTTCCAGTTTTATATTATGTTCTTAATTTGAGTATTTGGTTTCTAAATGTTTCTTGAATTTCAATGGTTTCATATTCTAGGGCCAATAATTCTAGCCAATAATTCACCACACAAAACACATTGTGGTCGGCGCAAACCATGTTTATCCTCTCTGCAAGTGAAACTGCATTTAATATAATGTGGGTTGTATTTTACCTTGTTTAGTTCTGTTCATGGTTTTAGAGAATGAGGGCATGTCACGCAACCTGGCTGTTTTAGCAATCGACAGATTATCAGCGCCAAATATCATTTGGATGCATAGCCAAATGTTGACTAATGGAAGCATCGTCTCCTTCCTTTTAAACCCTGGTAAGCCTATTTATATTGTTATCCTTTACATTTATATGATTCCTAGCAATTTAGTATTTATACACAACAGCGAAATATGAAGAAACAGGAAAACCGGGAGAAATATAGTCCAAATTTTTAACCCCAGAAAGAAGGCAAAAACATGCTTCAAGAACTTGTCGGAGTTGAAGTTCCCTGTACAAATACTCAAAAAGTTCTTTGCTATTTCTGAGTGCTCTGAAAAAGGTGACAGCTTGTTTTATGTCCAAGACAAACACAGAGGTTCTTTTCAGTATTTTGTGTTCAAATCCGATGAAAGGTGCTGTATTTTCGTGGCATGTGAGCACACAACACAGAGGACCTATTAACTCTTACAAACGACTGAGGGGAGATCTGTGAAACTGAACAGACTGTAAAATACACACCGCTATAGGCACATGTTCAGAGACATCAGTTTGACTGACTAGACTATAACCTCTAGTGGCTCTCAACTGGTCTGTCATGACTCTGAAATGGGTTTCAGGTCTGTTCTGATACGGCTGTGGGAAAAAAAAAAAAAAAATCAATGCTAAATTCAACTAACCATATAATCATACAGAGTTATGATAGCACAATAAATAGGCTTATCAACATTTAAGGGAGGAGAACTGCTTCCCATAACATTTATTATTACCATTCTAATAACACATTAAAACCCTAAGAAGCTGACATGAATTCAAAGATTATTTATTATAAGAACCTGACACATGCATTCTTTAACTAAGAAGCAGAAGAAGTAAATAAAAAACTGGCAAACATACGGCACGCGAAGTCCTACCAAGCATAACGGTAAATCTGACCTAGATTTTTGGTTACATTTGGGACTGTTTTTAAAGTTTTGTATGTATTTTCTTTCATTTTTCCACCTTCTTTTCATTTCAGCCTCAGTTGACTGACTCTTTGGCACCTGGGGAACAGCTTAGGAAAAACAAGAGCCACTGAAGCTAAACACGAAACCACAAAACTAAACTCCGGACATTTGCTCCCCAGTCACGTGAAACTTTTAACTTCGGTGGAATACCCAGTAGATTCACTTCTACCGAGGAAAAAACATGACATTCTTTGTTGTCATGTGGCTCTTTTCCCATTTGAAGGTCAGCGCTTGAAGGACTGATTCATTAACTGAAGGGTTACTGGGACCCTGTCACCACTGTGCCAAGGTTTGTCCTTGAAGTAAATGCACTTGAAGTTGCTTTAGCTCTAACACTAATTCCACAGGTCATATGACAGAATTTAATCAAATTTCTGAACATGTATCAAGCCATTTGAGATATTCCAATCTTCACCTTGTCTCCATCCCCAGCCGGCTAATCAGGAATGACAAGTCAAGACTCTGTAACCCCACAGTTAACTACTGAGTCAGCCACAAGAAGACATAAACATTTGTGAGCCACAATTTATGTTTCTGGCCTACAGTTAAGCATAATAGTTTGTCTTTGGATGGCATGGTGGCTCAGTGGGTAGCAATGTCATCTCACAGCAAGAAAGTCCCTAGTTTGGGTCTAGGAGGACCTTCTGCATGTTTTCTCCAGGTGCACTGGTTGGACGGGTGAATTAGAGTCACTAAATTGCCTGTAGGTGTGAACCAGAGTATGGTTGCTTGCAAAATCACATAATCTCTGAGAGGGTACTTTTGAATAAGTAAGTACTTTGTGACCGATAATGAAGTATTTTATATAGCAGGGGTGGTCAATGTCAGTCCTGGAGAGTCTTCCTCCAACCTTGTTAAAAACTCACCTGCCTGTAGCTTTCTAGTAACCCTTAGACCTTGATTAGCTTGTTCAGATGTGTTTGATTAAGGATGGAGCAAAATTCTGCAGCAATGTGGCTCTCTAGGACTGACGTTGACTTCCCCTGTTCTATGTAGTCTAGAGATGTCCAAACTTTTACTTGGAGGGCCACTGTCCTACAGAGTTTCAGTAGTTGCAGAGTTGCAGTACATAAGATCCAGGGGGCAAGGTTACATCAACATCCAGGTGGTGGAGACGGGTAGGTTTAGGGATATGTAGGGTTGGAGGAGTTGGATCTGGATCAAGCCTTGCCCCCTAGATCTTGTGTTCTGCAGTGAAGACCATCTCCAGAGTTTCGCTCCAACCTTGATAAAAACTCACCTGCTTGTAGCTTTCTAGTAAGCCTTAGCACTTGATTAGCTTTTTCAGATTGTTTGATTAAGGTTGGAGCGAAATTCTGCAGGACTGTGGCTCTCCAGGACTGACGTTCGCTACCCCTAGTCTAGGGGTAGCGAATATATACGTTCTATATAGTCTAGGGGTGTCCAAACCTGCTCTTGGAGCAGTGTCCTGCAGAGTTTAGCTCCAACTTGCCTCAACACACCTGACTAAAAGTTTCTAGTATGCTTATGTAATTCCAAGATGTAATTCTGTAATGTAATGTTCTTCTCAGAGCTGTCCATGTTCTCGGACTCAGAAGTAGCACCCGAGGCAGAGGTGTCCAAACTCTGTCCTGGAGAGTTTAGCTCCATCCCCAATTAGACACACCTGAACCAGCTTATCGAACTCTTATTAGGCACACAAGAAACTTCCCGGCATGTGTTTTGAGGCAAGTTGGAGCTAAACTCTGGAGGACACCGGCCCTCCATGACAGAATTTGGGCACTCCTGGTCTAAGGCGTAGTCCACATGTGCACGGGTTTTTCATGCCTTTAAAAAAAAATCTTGTCCACATGAAAACGAAAAAACGCGCTACGAAGTGATTTCAAGAGCATGCCAAACCAACAGGTGGTGATATAACCCTAACCATAAAGCCATGTTGGACAATCAGAAGCCTGAAAAAAAAGTGCCCTATGACGTCACATGCCAAAATCTCCGGTTTCACCGGCTATACGAAAACACTGCACCCGGAGTTTCTGAAAATCTTCACCCTGGCAGGAGTTTTCAAAAAGGTTCAGTTTCAGTGACCTGATACTGTGTATGCTTGAGTACAAATGGCCAAATACCTGTGTTTGTGTGGACCGGGCCTAAGTAGCGCTTAAATCAGGGATAGACAACGTCGGTCCTGGTGTACTGAAAAAAAACTCACCTGCCTGTAGCCCTAGTAATTCTCAAAACCTTGATTAGCCTGTTCAGGTGTGTTTGATTAGGGTTGGAGCTAAACTCTACAGGACAGTGACACTCCAGGACCGACGTTGCCTATCCCTGGCCTAAATTAATCTGGTGGCATTCAGGTGGTACAGCTGTTACATGGTCCAGGTCGTAACCCTCAGAGCATTCCGAGCTTACAAATTGTAAAAGTTACATTTGTAAAAGCAAGTGGAGGCTTTGCCGTTGATAGTGTTGCCATACAAACACATAATTCAGCTCTAAGTAGAACCTGTTGTCATCTTGGAATTACAGTAATCAGGACATGGCAGCTTCAGTAAGACTCTGATTAGCTGGTTCAGGTGTTTAATTGAGATTGGAGCCAAACTCTTCAGGACAGTGGCCTTCCAGAAGCAGGATTGGACACCCCGATAAATGTAATCCAGACATACTACATTCATCGACATTGACCTACTTTGAGTCACTTCACTGCTTTTCACAAATCTTTCATAGTAAAGTGGCCATCAAATTCGCATTCAGAATCTACTTTTCGCCTTGTTTTATGAATATTGTTCACATACTGTTTTTCACCTACTATTATAGTAGGGAATTGCGCTATTTCAGATGTGAATGTGCCTGTGAATGTGTAAGTGAGTGTTAGCCCTGTGATGGACTGGCAATTCATCAAGGGTGTTTTCCTGCCTACAGCCCAAGATTCTGGGATAGTCTCCAGCATCCCTATGACCCTACAAAGGACAAGCAGTTTGGAAAATGGACGGGTGTTTTATCTTTGGCTTTAAATATTCAAAGCATCTTGCTGAGATGACCTCTATTTCTTGTTTCTGCTTTACTGCCTGTCATTTCACTGGAGTGAGGGTCACAGGACTACATAGAACAGAAGATAGGACTCCCGACTCTATCTGTTTGAAAGAGGTTCACAGATGCCCCCACAGAACATCAAGCAAGTACTGATCCTGACATGATAACCAGGAATCACGATGGAAAGTGGGTATATGTGGTGTCTATAAATGTCACCATAAAATAAGGGCCATCTAAGGAGGTACATCTGGATGACTAGTCAACTATGTCCAGAAGATACAGCCCCTGTATTCAATGATGCTTCATCACTCACTACAACCTCCGCTGCCAGGGTCACCGTCTGCCCTGAAACACTCCTTCAGGGAATTTATCGTGCCCTCTGCTCCTCTCAGAATAGTTTACGGACATTGGCTGGCCATGGTCCTCACGGATGGACTAACACAATCTGTCAAAGCACCCCATGATGAGTCTGTTATCACTGCTGTGCCTCAGGAGTCCAGCCAGCGTATTGTTTCATAGGGCTTCCTTTTTCCTGAACAGGACAGTCCTGCTGGGAAGGCAAGATATATACCGGCACCTCACAACATGGATTAGGTGATGACAACCATGTCCGACTTTTGCAAATTGAAGGGTGAGCAAAAGGTCTGTAGTTCCTCTTTATGCAAATGAGTGCTTTCATAAGGATCACATACCAAAAAGCTGTAATGTTTGGTGGTTGTGATGTTGCAGCATGGATTTTTCAATATATTAGGTCTGTTTGTGAGTTTTGTTTTCTTGTAAGTTAAAAAAGTAGACAAACAGTGTTTCACAAATGTTGTATTGTGGCCTGGTAGTATTTTGTTAGTACTTAAATGTTGTTTAATGTACTAAATTGTTACCTAACTGGCCTAACAAAATGCAGCATTGCAAAATGATCAGAAGTCTGACTTATTTTTCTCAAACGAGTTCTTTTGATCCACAAATTTGAATCTTCTAGTATCAGCTTAACCATCAGTTCTAGGCTCATTATGAGTCAGACTTTTCACTTCAAGGAGTGTCAGACCAATCGATTCTGTCTGATCTGTGAACTAATCATTCCAGACTGGTTTCATGAAACAGTTCAACCAATTCTCAATAGGTCACGGATATTAAGTAGACCAGATGTTTGTAACAGGTACAGAGCACTTCAGAAAAAGAAGCCGCAACAGGAAGCTCTCTTCAAATAGCGCCCATGTTAATTTGGTGTCTCCTGTCCTGCTTTGGTGAACAAGGGAAATGGTTTATTGCTTTTATCACTGGCATCAAGCTGAATCTGAGAGGCCACTGGGCAAGAGAGGCTGTTTGCTCAAGTGGAGCCAATTACCAAAAATAAATTGGGTCTTCCTCTCTTGCGCTCTTTTCTCTTCCTCTCTGGCCTCATCTTTTTGGCATGGTGTCCACTCAGGTCTGGGTCCGAGCCATGCAGCCTCGTCCTTCCAAATAAACACACTGGTAATGGCTATTTACTCAGTGTGTAAGAGCAATTTCACTAGAGGAAGTTAAACATCTTTGACAAGCGAAATGGCTGGAGATAAATCACTATTGCCCTTTCTTTGAGCTTGATTGAGAGGTACTGATGTATCGTAACTGTTACCAGCAGTCCTTTTGAGAGCTTGAGCCATTTTAAAATACGCCAGTCAGAGTGGTGTCAAGATTTTAGTCATAAAGTTCACAAGACCACATTTTAAACCACTGAGAATGACTGGAATGACGGAAATATCTAGTAGTTTGGATGAACGAGATGGCTCAGTCTTCCTAATTTAATTCAGTGGATTTGTCAGCCGTAATTGAGAATATTGATAAGTGGAATTTGAAGAAACGTCAAAGTAAATGTGGCCTCTTAAAAGAGTGCTGAATGATGATGACTAGCCTATAGAAAAGCACAGGGTAACATTTCATTTCAATAGACCGCATCAGACATTCTGCTGACTGAAGTAACTTTGCATTTACATATCAACTAGCAGTCATAAGAATATAGTAGATTGTCTGCTTAATATCTGCTAACAGTTTATTTTAATGGTTCTTCAACAGACATTCTACTGACTAAGTAACTTTGCAAGTAAATGTCAACTTATTCTACTAACCCTAAGCTAAGTGTACAAAAACTAGGGTACGTACACGTTTATACGTCAATTTTATAAAAATAGAAACGTTTTTCATTTGCATTTTTGAAACATTTCACATACAGATAACAATGCTGTCAAAACATTGTAAAACCCTGTTCACATAGATCTGCATAAGCAACTAAAAACACTGTATTGTTCATGCCAGGCCAGTAGTTGGCGATGTCGCTTTGTAAAGAAACACTACGCGCCCGCACATAGCTATAGACTTGACACGTGGAGTACATGTGCTTGATGTCACTGTTCTCACAAATTTGTGTTTTTGAAGACTACACAGCGATAACGATAACGGTAGCATCTTCAAATACTTGCAATTTGAAATTAGAAATGACATTGCCATGTAAATAAATGTCCAAAACGCATAAAAAATGTTCAGTTTTTAGTTGAAAATTGTTGCGTAAATACCTCCTAATACTCGTATAAGAGTTAGTTGACATGTAGTTGCAAAATTGCTCATTTACTTATAGTTAGTAGAATGTCTAAAATGGACTACCGAAAACAAAACAAAACAAAAACCAACTTGCTAGCATAAAAAAATACGTGTGAGGGACATTTCATACTATCTGTAGTGGACAGTGATTAGAGACAATCTTATTTGAGTAAAAAAAATAAACAAATTAAAAGTGTGAGGGCTTCTTCACACTCGCTTTCTGTAGTGTACAGTGCCCTTTAGTGGTCTGGATGATTAGAGATGATTTCATCTGAATAAAAAAATTAACAAATAAAAAGTGTAATGGCTTCTTCAAACTCACTCTCTGTATTGGACAGTGACCTTTTATGGTCTGGATGATTAGAGACAATCTCATCTAATGATGTGATTATGTCTGTTAAAGAATATAGTAAATAGTCTGAGCAATAATAATAACAATACTTAGTTACATTAGTAGTCTAAATTTGTGTAAAGGTGGTATTTGTATTTGGTATTATGACAGTCTTTCTATATATATCCATTGGAGGTACAGTAGCAGTATTCCAATAAATGACTCATGATGAATTCCCTGTGTAAATCCATTCAGCTGCATTTCTGAATGAGAAGACACCCACCCCTCCTAAATCGCTGCACAATGTCATTGCTAAACCAGGCACTTCATGTGGTGTCCTTCCAAGTTTCCGGATCTCTGTGTGAAGGGCACGGGAAGACAGCTGTGCCAGGGACAGATGTTGCGTGGAACAGGTGTCTGGAGCTTGGTTTTCCGCTGGATTAGCATGTTCATGATAGACGGGCCACACAGACTTCAAATGCAGCTCCTGCGGCTAACCACATCAAACAGACAGACGGCTGATAATGAGCTGAGGGGAGAGAGACAGAGAGGTAGACAAGGTTAGACCGAGAGACGCTGAGCCAAGACAGATTTTTAAATATATAACGCTGTCATATTTTCAAGCAGAACTGGTGTATTGGCTGATGAAGGGAGATGTTGGGGAGACGCTAATGAATCCAAGTAGCGATGCTGTTAACTTAGTTTCATTTCTATCTGACAATAGTTGGTTTGGTAGCATTATAGGGAACACTATTCACTATTCACTAATTGCTTGGCTGTTTATTAGTTCTTATAAAGGACATATTAATGTCTTATTCTGCATAATCTTATCTTAGATCTTTTATTCCTACCCCATACCTAAACTTAACAACTAGCTTACTAACTGTGTTGCCTTGTTTTTAAAACTCTGGAAGCTTATTTTTGCTATGGAATAAAAACATAGAAATTGTAAATAACTTTTTATCTCACAATTCTGACTTTTTTTACAGAATTGTGTTTATATATCACATTTCAGACTTTTTTCTTGCAAATGCGAGTGTATGTAACACCAATCAAGATATTTTTCTTGCAATTGCGAGTTTATTTCACAAAATTCAGTTTTTTCTTACAATTGCAAGTTTAAACCTCACAATTATTGTTTTTTTTTTCTCACAATTGTGAGTTTATATTACACAATTCAGACTTTTTTTTCTGCAATTGCGAGTTTATATCACAAAATTCTGACTTTTCTTGCAAACTGCAAATTTATATCACACAGTTCAGACTTTTTTCTCACAATTGCAAGTTTAAACCTCACAATTCTTGCTTTTTTCTCACAATTGTGAGTTTATATCACAAAACTCTGACTTTTTTCTTGCAATTGCAAGTTTATGTTACACTATTTAGACTTTTTCCCACAATTCCAAGTTTAAACCTCACAATTATGGCTTTTTATGCAATTGCAAGTTTATATCACACAATACAGACTTTTTCTCATAATTGCAAGTTTAATTCTCATAAGTCTTTTTTTTTTTTTTCCCACACAATTGCAAGTTTATATCACAATTTAGACTTTTTTTCTTGCAGTTGCAAGTTATTATAACACAATTCTTGCTTTGTTCTCGCAGTAGCAAGTTTACACCTCACAATTCTGGCTTTTGTCTTGCAATTGCAAGTTTTTCACACAATTCAGACTTTATTTTCGCAATTGCTAGTTTAAACCTCATAATTCTTGCCTTTTTTCCTTACAATTACAAGTTTGTATCACAATTTAGACATTTTTCTTCTTGCAATTGCAAGTTTATGTCACAATTCAGACTTTATTTTCACATTTGCGAGTTTATATCACACAATTCAGACTTTTTTTTCTCTCAAATGTAAGTTTAAACCTCACAATTCTCGCTTTTTAATTTTTTTATGCAATATCAAGTTTATATCACAATTCAGACTTTTTCTCATAATTGCAATTTTAAACCTCATAATTCTTGCTTTTTTTTCTCACAGTTGCAAGTTTATATCACAATTTAGACTTTTTTCTCACAAATGCAAATTTAAACCTCACAATTCTGGCTTTTTTCATGCAATTGCAGATTAATACTTCTTCAGAATTCAGACTTCTTCACAATTGTGAGTTTTCAATCTCAAAAATCTAATAATTTTTTTAGCTTTGTGAGTTATATTTCACAGTCATGACTTTTCTCTCACAATTGCAAGAAAAAAAGTCACAATCATGAGTTCAAAATAAAAATTATATTACTTATTTTATTTCTTTTCTTTCTTTCTTTCTTTCTTTCTTTCTTTCTTTCTTTCTTTCTTTCTTTCTTTCTTTCTGTGGTGTAAACAAGCTTCCATATAACAGTGTAGCTTTCTAATAGCATGCCAATTTTTCTAACAGTGTAGCATAATGCTAAATACATTCAAACAAACTCAGGTATCAAATGTTCTCATAAACTGTCCTTTCTCTCATTCTAATTAATTTGTTCTTTTGGATGTTTTATGTTGATAAATAGCATATTTGAGATTGTATTTTGGTGTTTGTATTATATCTAAGGTTTTTTTTTTTTTTTTTTTTTTACAAAACGTATCTTGCAATTGACTGTTTTATTAGCTTTTAGCTTAGCGAGTATCATTATTTTAAGGCACGAACCTGAAGTACACAAACAACTTGAATACTTAGCACACTGACATGATTCACTTTCAAACAATTTTGCTATTAAACTGAATGTTTTACAATTTAGGTTTTTGGCTAACATATTAACTTTAACTTACTAAATAAGATTTTTTGGAAACTACTGATTTACTACTACAATAGAAAGAGAAAACGGACCATAAGCGCCTTAATGTGCACAAGTTTGGAAACTGGGAAATGGCCACAATTCATCATTTAATATTGAATAGCTTATCTTCTTATTACGTGGTCATAATTCAGTATTGGTAGGACCAGATTCAAACAGTGACCTCAGCCACTGATGATATATGATACAGAATATGTTGATACAACATGGTCTGGGCTGAGCTCTTCTGTCAGAGATAGAACGCTAGCTAACTTGATATAAATGAAAATAAATGGTTTCCAGATATACTGAATGCTATTTTGGACTGACTCTTGACAGTAGGATGCTTCTATATGAAACCGCTATCAGAGAGCTTAACGGAAAAATAAAATAAGCACCATTAGTTCATCAAACTGTCAGGTGAAATTACTTTCAGAAAACACACATTTTAAAGCATTTTAAATATTATTCCATTTCTGTATAGATAAAAATTGCTTGTATTGTCATGAGGTTTACTGTAACATTTGAGAACCAACAAGACAAAATTGATCAAAATGTTTTTTTCCTCATTTGTTATTAGCAGAACTCCTCACTCCTTAAAATGTCCTTGTTTTTTTACATTCTTTGATCTTAATATCTTTGAAAACTAATATGACAAAACTGATTATATTATTAGGAGTCAAGCACTGAAAGGGTGCCCCTGTTGACATCATTTATTTTCTTCTTCTTCCACTTTTAAGTCTATGGCAGCCCACAGAACATAGGTACATAGGAAAGTAATGAAATTTGGCACACTGATAGAGGAGAGTATGAAATGTTACCACAGCAAATTTGAAGTATTTGGCTCAAACTCTGTAGCGCCACCAACAGTTCAAATTTGCATTAGTTTATGCTCATAACTTTGGACTCATAAATCCTAGAAAACCTTTTTCTAAGTCCTACAGCATTTTGCACAAAATTTATGTTGAGACACTGATGATAAAAGGTTATTAAAGAAAAACTCCACTTCCAGAACAACAATTTACAAATAATTTACTCACCCCCTTGTCATCCAAGATGTTCATGTCTTTCTGTCGTAAGGAAATTATGTTTTTTTAGGAAAGCGATTTTGAACTTCCAAAATGTAGTTTAAATGCAGCTTCAAAGGGCTCTAAACGATCCCAGCTGAGGAAGAAGGGTCTTATCTAGCTAAACAATCTGTCATTTTTTCCGAAAAATAAAAATGTGTACGCTTTTTAAGCACAAAAACTCGTGTAGCACAGGCTCTGGGATGTGCGTTCTTGAATGATTCGTTCATTTTGAACTAATCTTTAATGAGACTCAGGAAAAATGAGTCATCTCAGGGAACATCCTATTAGGTTCTGTACTGGAATTAGTTCACCTGTTTCGAGTCTTCAGGTTTTTCGAGTCGTTCGTTCATCTTATGGGGCTGTTATGAGATGAACGAACGCCTCAAACCCGAAAACCTGTCAGATAAGAGGTGAGGTGAGCCAATCATAGACTAAAGACCCAGGTAAACAATGAATTAATCTTTTCTGTTTCTTTTAGCATTAGAGTTTTGTCTTGTTTGTAGTGTGATCAATGTTTGTGTAAGCAGTAGATGTGTTATGGAAGAAACACGCAACATTTTAATTATATTTTGCTAAAATAAACGAAATGACTCGAAAAAAGATTTGTTCATTTTGCTGAACGAGACTCAAAGGTCCGAGTCGGTAAAATGATCTGAACTTCCCATCACTACTACGAATCACGTCTAAGTTCATCGTCTGTGTACTCCGGCTCAAAAGGTAGAGTATGGCGAAAAACTCCATCTCATATTCTCCTACAACAGAATCATCCGACATCATTGTACCTTTTAGTTTGTAAACAGCGTTTGACTTACTTGCGTTTTTTAGTCTTTGCGCATTCGCTTTGTAAACACTGGGTCTGTAGTTCTGCCTACGTGAACGTGCATCCCAGAGCCTGTGCTACACGAGCTTTTGTGATTAAAAAGTATACAAATTTTTATTTTCTGAAAAAAATGACCGATCGTTTCACTAGATAAGACCCTCCTTCCTCGGCTAGGATTGTCCTTTGAAGCTGCATTTAAACTACATTTTGGAAGTTCAAAATCGGGGCACCAATGAAGTCCGTTACGTGGAGAAAAATCCTGAAATGTTTTCCTCGAAAACCATAATTTCTTCACGACTGAAGACGAAGACATGAACATCTTGGATGATAAGGGGGGGAAGAAATTAATTGTGAATTGTTGTTTTGGAAGTGGACTTCCCTTTTAAAAGATTTTTTTTATACACCCATTCGTTCTTTTACACCACACCAACGAATTCAATGGCGAACACACCAAAATGGATATGAGGCTGTATTTTGGCAACACTTCGGTGTATTGAATTGAAATTTGGTACATGTCATCACAGGCATGACCTGAGGGTACATGCACAGTTTCAGCACAGCGCCACCTACTGGTCCAGAGAAATTAAAAATATGAAAAATATCTATTTTTGCTTATAACATTTGAAAACTACGGTCTTTAGATTCCTTGAGGCATGCAGAGTCGAACGATACCCGATGTTCCATGATCGGCCGTTTTGAGTGTCTGCCATTATATTTTTTTAAATGTAAAATGCAGTATTTTATGAATGGAAATGCATGGCTTTACGAAACTTGATATGGTTCATCGAGGCCAAGTTCTGAGAGTACATGCAAAGCTTCAGGCCTGCCTGCCGTAGTGGTCAAAAGACATAGCAAAATTGATGAAAATATTTATAACATATGATATATTGAAATCTAAACCCAGCAGGCACCGGACGTCAATATAAAGTCAGGTTGACGTTGGACCCCAATGTCGGACAGATGTTATATTTTGGTTGAGAATGAAAATTGGGTTGACGTCAGTATCTGACGTTGACTCAACGTTGGATTTTGGTTACATAACTTAAAAACAACAAAATATCAATGTCAACTGATGGTGGTATTGACATCAAATTAATGTTGACATTAGACATTGACATTGAATTTTGCAACCAAAATTTAACCAAATATATGTTGGCTAATGTCGAATACTATAATACCAAACGTGTCATTTTCAACCGTATTTCCTGTCTGCCATACTAAATTATATTAAAAATGTACTTTTGCAAACTCCTCCTAAAAGAATATGTCCAACTGATGTGAAATTTGCTTCGTAGCATCTAGAAACAATCATAACAAAAAGTTATTAAAACCTCTTTGATTGTTCAAACGATTCTCATACACCGTATCAACAAATCTGAAGGCGAGTACGCCAAAAAAACGTGAGTTTGTATCTTCACAAAACTTTTGTGTATTGACATGAAACTTGGTATGTGTCATTATTAGCACATCTTGTCCACCTCATAATAATTTGGCAACAGTGCCACCCACTGGTCAAAAGTTAGACCCATTTTTGTTGTTTCTAGGTTCTTTTACAATGTTTTTAAATATGCATTTATCATTTATTAAAATAATACAATTGATTACAAAGTTGTGTTTATTATTTATTTATTTATTTATTTATTTACTTATTTATACATCCATCCAAAACCGTTACCTTGTGTATGGGTTTAAAATATGAGGCCTTTCCTCATTATTTGCCACATCATTTGGTTCTGCCTGTTTCTCAGTGCATGATGACGCAGCATTTTACTGTCCCATAGCAAACACAAAACCAAACAAAACAAAAGAAAATCGATGAAACCATCCAGCCCAAATAGACTAAACGCTTTTTAACAAGAATCCATTTCATAAGGAAATTATTTCCCCCTTAATCACCTTTTATTAAATCAGGGTGAAGCAATTAGGGTGTGTATTTAACTTTAAATACGGCTTTTATTAAGAATACTCATTCCACACCATTTAAACTGGGAAGCAGATCTGAAACACAAGCACTAATGTGTAAAAGAAGAGCTTGAGGGGTTCGCTGAGTCATTCAATTATATACAAAACACACGAAACCCTTCGAATTACTGCAGAATTCATTAAAAACAGACCAGAGTGTTCATACAAGAGGAAAATATTAGTGCGATCCAGAACAAAACTCACCATGTTAAAACGCACATTATCTCAATGATAAATATTTCAAGGTGTTTGTTTTTATTCAGGTTAAGTTGTGTAAAAAGTAAATACAAATCACTGAAATGAGATTCCTGGTCCAGCAGGGTTTTTAAAAAATTCATAACCCAAACTATAAGCAAAAGTAATAGAGTTGCTTGCCTACTGAATAATCAATACTGTTTAATAATGCATGAATCATAGGGGAAGGAATATTAACAATGAATTACATCAACAAGCAAAAATAGTGTTGGTTGATTTCATGCTTGTTTGATGTTATCAGGTTTTTCTTTGTCTCTTAAGCAGCTGAAGTGATTGTCAGCATTTTAAAAACACGGACAGATGCAGCGCCTGCTTAATAAGACAAACAAATCTGAAGCGCAATCTGTCAAAACTCAGATGCGAAATGAATTCATTTTGGCAGAAGGAAGATTGGGATCTCAAAGGAATCTTCATTTAAATGCAGACATAGTTTCTCAGACGCACACCGGCATATTTTCACACATTTTGGCTGTTTTTCCAGGCTCACGATTGGATTGTATTTCCATGCGCTGGAATGCATTTAAATGAACGCTGATGTATTAGCATATTGTAAGACAGAGCTTACAGTCTGTAAATGCATGGGCGGTTCTTCAACTACAGACATTAAAATGCACTTTTCACACTTGCACTAGTTGAATTTGTCAACTAATGGTGGGAATACATGCAAATACAACACAGAAGAGTTCTTTTATTTATTGTCTTTTCTGTTTTTTTTTTTTTTTTTTTTTTTCAGAACCAACCAGGCCCAGATCTGGAACAAAATCATTAAGGGGACTTTATATATATTCATATTATTTATGATATATTTAATACATTAATTACTTAACATTTAGTGGTATGTCAAGTCATTTATTACTGTATAAAAAACTTTTTTTTTTTTTTACATAATATAAATGTTTCCTAAAATTCCTAAAAATGAATAACCATCTGATTAAATAAATAAATAAATAAAAGTTCAGATGTCCTATTTTATATTATATTTGTGTACAATATAAATATTAAAAATAATACAAATGTAGTATTTTTTTTATAATTCATTTTGAACGCATTTTTTTATAATTCATTCATTTTGAATTTTATATATATATAAATGAATTATATATATATATATATATATATATATAGAATAAATAAATAAAGAATTATATAAAAAAACAAGTTATCCTATTTTATATTTTTGTACAATATAAATATTAAAAGTAATTAAAATGTAGTATTTTTAATTCATTCATTTTGAATTTTTTTTATTATTATTATTATTATTATTATTATTATCATTATTAATAATTATATATATATATATATATATATCATAAGAATAAATAAAGAATTAAATAAATACAAGTTATCCTATTTTATAAATTTGTAATTAAATAAATACAAAAAATACTATTTTATATATTTTTTAATTATATAAATATTAAAAATATTATTAGTATTTTTTAATTAATTCATATGAATTATTAATAATAATAATAATAATAATAATAAATAAATAAATAAATAAATAAATAATATGTTCTATTTTATATTATATTTTTTTGCATAATATCAATATTTAAAAAAATGCTCTAAAAATGTAAATATTACAAAAATGTAATAAACTATGATTAATTTTTGTATTTTACAATTGAAAGCCTGGGTCTGTGACAAAGGTAAAACCTAAATAATTATGTAATAACTTTAATGTAATAATAATAATAATAATAATCATCATCATCATTAAATCATTAAATGATTAATAAGGCACAGATATTTTTATTTATTTATTCTTTTTTTTTTTTTTTTTTTTTGGTATTCTCTAAAAATGAGTTGAGAAAAAAAATATATGTCCTAGATTTGCATTTTATAAACATCCATTCAGATGCATTCAGATTGTCCATAACTGTCTGCATAGTTAGGAAATATTATTTTTGACTGAGTATGAAATTAATACTGTTGATGCCGAGGCCTGTGTCTGCAGCGGTGCATGAAAGCGTTCTCAAACAGGTCGAACACATTTAATTGATTTCTGCTGCTTCACTACAGAATGGCTCGCTGGTCAAGGTTCACCGTAGCATCCCATGAAACCAGATCCTTATTTACGCATTCAAGTGCTTTTTATAAAATGACTAAATATGTAAACCGAGCTAGCGCCGCAAATAACCGTGCCCCTGCCCGTTCCTGCTTTCTATTCTGTCTTGCATTTCATGCGTTTGAGGTCAATTTGTAATAATGCAGTGTAAAATAACCTTTAATAAAGCTTTTGGTAGATTTAATGGTCAAAATAAAGGCCCTGAATCTCTGCTGGACCAGATCAGTCTGGGATGTGCAGTGAATGCTGGTACAGATCTTCTCTGAAGGAGAGCTTCATAGTGTCTGGTTTGAATCAAAGGCTTACGGAAATATTTCACAGTGGAATTAAAGTGCTCTGAATGAGAAACATGTGACGAGTCAATATGGTGAAGGACTTTGGCTAAAGCAGTCACTCTGAGAAGCTGATAAAGGTGTCTGCTGAATGTCCTGCATTTATGGGTTTAAGGGAGGTCATAATGATCCTCGAGGATTTTTCTGAACATATTAGCATCTTGGAACGGGTTCTTTTTCCAGTTTCATAATGTGGTATTTAAAGCACATTTCTGTAAGATTGTAGACTAAGATTTGGTTAGTTGTGTTAGCAGTCAGTTCATGTGTTAATAAGCTAATTATGTAAAAAAAAAAAAAAAAAAAAAAAAAAAAAAACACTATAAAAGTTTTAGTACATGATAGCAACATTTAAAATCATGTTAGCAGTGTGTTAAAACATTAGCAAAATGTTAAAACATGCTAACAACATGTTTAAACAATAGTAACATGTCAAAACATCCTAAAGACATATTAGCAACATGCTAAAAGTTGTTATAATCATGTTAGAAATTTAAACAAGCCAACGAAAATGTTGTCTTGGCAAAACAAAACAATGCTACACATATTTTAGTACATGATAGTAACATGTAAACGCATGCTAGCAATGTGCCAACACAATAAAAACATGTTAAAACATGCTAGAAACATATTAGCAACATGCTAAATCATGCCTGTGGCATGATAAAACTTGCTAGAAAGATGCTAAAAACATTCTAAAAAAAAATTAAGGAAAGGAAAGGGTGTGACGTGAGGCCAAGTATGGTGACCCATACTTGGAATTTGTACTCTGCATTTAACCCATCCAAGTGCACACACACGGTAGTGAGTAGTGAACAAACACGCACACACACACACACACACACACACACGTTTGTTTTTGTGAATTGTGGGGACTTTCCACTTCTATAGTTTTTATACTGACCAAACGACATCCCCTAACCCAACCCTAACCCTAAACCTAGCCCTCACAGAAAACATGTTTGCATCACACTTTCAGATAAACATCATTTACTATTTATAATAATTTTTTAACACACACAATGTCAAAAATTTCAGGTTTTACTATCCTTGTGGGGACATTTGGTCCCCACAATGTAGCAAAAACAAGTACACACACACACACACACACCGTGAACACACACCCGGAGCAGCGGGCAGCCATATTGCTATCGCTGCGGCGCCCAGGGAGCAGTTGGGGGATCGGTGCCTTGCTCAAGGGACTCACCTCAGTCATGGTATTGAGGGTGGAGAGAGCGCTGGTTATTCACTCCTCCACCTTCAATCCCTGCTGGACCCGCCGGTTAGAAACATGTTAAACACATTCTACATTTTAACAACATGCTAAATCATGCTTGTAACATGCTGAAACTTGTTAAAAAACATGCTAAAACATTCTACATATTAGTAATATGCTAAAACATGCTAAAACATGCTAAAACATCCTACATATAAGCAACATTCTAAAACCTGTTACAAACATGCTAGGAACATGCTAAAAACATTCTAAGAACTTTGTCAAGCCAACATCAAAGTTTGTCTTCAAATTGTATCTAACATGCTAGAAACTTGTTAGCAACATGCTAAACCATACTTGTAACGTGCTAAAACTTGTTAGAAGCATGTTAAAAACCTTCTACATATTAGTAATATGCTAAAATGTGTTAAAACATGCTAAAGAATTCTACATATAAGCAACATTCTAAAACTTGCTACAAACATGCTAGGAACATGCTAAAAACATTTTACATGTTAACAACATGCTAAATCATGCTTGTAACATGCTGAAACTTGTTAAAAACATGCTAAAACATTCTATATATTAGTAGCATGTTAAAATGTGTTAGAAACATGTTAGAAACATGCTAAAACATTTTACATATTAACAATTATACATATAAAATATTAGAAAATGCTAAATCATGCTTGTAAGATGCTAAAACTTGTTAAAACATGCTAGAAACATGTTAAAAACATTTTACATATTAACAATTATACATATATTATCAAAATGATAAATCATGCATGTTAGGAACATGTTAAAAACATTCTAAGAGCTCTGTCAAGCCAACATCAAAGTTTGTCGTCAAATTGTATCTAACATGCTAGAAACATTAGCAACATGCTAAATCATACTTGTATCATGTTAAAACTTGTTAGAAACATGCTAGAAACATGCTAAAAACTTTCTACATATTAGCAGCATGTTAAAACTTGTTTAAAAACATGCTAAAACATACATATTAGCAACATGGTAAATCATGCTTGTAACATGCTAAAACTTGTTAGAAACATGGTACAGACATGCTAAAACATTCTAAGAGCTTTGTCAAGCCAACATAAAAGTTTGTCTTCAAATTGTATCTAACATGCTAGAAACATTAGCAACATGCTAAATCATACTTGTATCATGTTAAAACCTGTTAGAAACGTGCTAGAAACATGCTAAAACATTCTACATATTAGCAACATGCTAAATCATGCTTTTAACATGCTAAAACTTGTTAGAAACATGCTAAAAACTTTCTACATATTAGCAGCATGTTAAAACTTGTTTAAAAACATGCTAAAACATACATATTAGCAACATGGTAAATCATGCTTGTAACATGATAAAACTTGTTAAAACATGCTAAAACATTATACATATTAGCAGCATGATAAAACCTGTTTTAAAAACATGCTAAAACATTCTACATATTAGTAGTATGCTAAAATGTGTTAGAAACATACTAGAAGCATGCTAAAACATTCTACATATTAGCAACATTCTGAAAGTTGTTAAAAACATGCTAGAAATATGCTAAAAACATTTTACATATTAACAACATGCTAAATCATGCTTGTAACATGCTAAAACATCTTAGAAACATGTTAGAGACATGCTAAAAACATCCTAAAAGCTTTGTCAAGCCAACATTAAAGTTTGTCTTCAAATTGTATCTAACATGCTAGAAACATATTAGCAACATGCTAAATCATGCTTGTAACATGCTAAAACTTGTTAAAACATGCAAAAACATTCTACATATTAGTAGCATTGCTAAACTTGTTTAAAACATGCTAGAAACATGTTAAAAACATTATACATATTAGCAGCATGATAAAACTTGTTTAAAAACATGCTAGAAACATGTTAAAAATGTTCTAAAACATTCTACATTTTAATAGTATGCTAAAATGTGTTAGAAGCATGTTAGAAGCATGCTATTCTACATATTAACAACATGCTAAATCATGCTTGTAACATGCTAAAAACATGCTAAGAGCTTTGTCAAGCCAACATCAAAGTTTGTCTTCAAATTGTATCTAACATGCTAGAAACATGTTAGCAACATGCTAAATCACGTTGCCTATCCCTTCTCTAGATGCCACAAGCCGATAACTCACTCTGAAATAATGACATTATTATCACATGGTGCAGCTGATTGGTTTCTTTTGCATCAGCAGCCAATGAACTTGCTGCTCGACAGTCAAGAACTCAGCTAGTGCTGCTGTATCAGTTATAGCACACTTCAGAAACCCTCCACCTCCCCAGCTCCACCTATCTAGATCTGCTACAGGATAATTTCATGCATATTATATAAGGGGGTTGATTCATAAATGTCCTTTTTTTTAATGTATGTTTTATGCTCACAGCAGTATGTCTGTGGAAGTATTGGCAGTAGCGATCCCACCCCCACCCCCCATGTTATTCATGTTTTTATTAATAACAAAAACACTGTTTACCCTAAATCAACTTATAGTCCACTAATTGCAGGCAAACTTCCCTGGAGCAAACTGGGGTGAAGTGTTTTGTGAACGAACCGTTTGAATGTGCTCAAAAGAACTGATTCATGGAATCTTTAATGGCATCTATGGTTCCATGAAGAACCTTTTATTAATCCTTGGAATCTTTCCATTCCACAAAAGGTTCTTCAAAGCAGAAAATGTTTTTTTTTTTTAGATTATCAAATGTTCTCCACATTAAGAACACACTGTTCTTTTAAGAACTATTCACTGAAAAGTTCTCTGGGCAACCAAGAATGGTTCTTCTATGGCATCACTGCAAAGACCTCCTTTAGGCATTTTATTAAGAGTGCAGGTTTTCTCAAGACTTCGGTATTCACTGATCATCCCTCCATTGCCTTAAGCATGCAAAATTGTATGTTACTAAGAGCCTGAACATCAAGGATAGTACATCCAGACTGTAGATGTTTAGCGTACTTAGAAATAATGGTGTGGGCATATGGACTCTGTTACTTCAAAAAAGGCCTGCAGTATGTTGTGTATCTGGTATCAATTAGGTGACAGTCAACAAAACCTCACGATGAGCCAATAGCTTCATTTCGTTCTCTGAAACTGAGAGGCACCGCAAATTTGACCCTGAAGACAGTGTGCAAATTACTGTCACACTTTACTGAGGATGAATGAACGGCAATTTTAAACAACTTCCCCGGGCTAACTATAACCGTTCTGTTTGGCTTGCTGGCATCAATGACTAAGAAGGAATTCATCTCTACACGCAAAGGAGGAGATGTTTCGATGAAAGCAACAGGAACTTTAATTCCAAAACAAGAGATTCTGATCTAATCGATTTACATTTCTGGGTGTAATTATGTGGTTGTCTGGTCTGCTGTTTAGAGCAAATTCAGTTTGGGTCCTAAAAAGTGCTAGTTCTTTCAAAGAACTAATTGATTTCAGTCAAGGGTTTCTGAGATGATGTGCAAGTTTTGGAGGTTTGAACAGTCCATTTATAAAAAACTGTCAACTCAATCCTACTAGAAACATCAGGGGAAAAGATTATCCTTCAACTGAGACTCGACTTAACAAGAAACTTTGATTTGTCAACAATGACTGCAACAAAGTGAACAAATCATTTGGCACTGACACAGATGCTTTTCTGGCATAAAAAAAATGGCTGGTTAACCAGGGCTAACGGCATAGTTGCACTGCTGATACAGCAGGTAGACATGTGCTGTCGCTTGAGTCAAGATCACTCCCCGGAGGAGCGTCTGCAAATGGTCTGTTAATCTCCGTCAGCCTCTTCCCTCGTAGATCACTCTAAATGTAGACTTTACTGGACTGTTTTAGCATCTGCCTTCTTTATAGCCTCTTGGAAGTAAGGTTTTGTGGTGTTACCTTGGTATGGTGATGGTTTTGGGGTGACTTCAGGGTGCTTTTTAAGTAAAATGTGTTTCTGGAACAATACCATGGTCCTGGCACAGCATTTATCCAATCAGATCGTAAGGTTAGGTTTATTGGGGTTAGGTCTTCAACTAAAATTCACCCTTTTTTACATTCATTCATTCGTTTATTCGTTTATTTATTTATTGGGGGGTAAATAAATCTAGTCTACAAATAAATGTTGTATTCATGTTGGTTTCATCTGGTTTTGAAGAACTTTTACAACATTTTCAGGAAAAGTAAACAGACAACAAACTGTCCAAGACAACACTTTGAATACATGATTAGACATTTTGAATGTTTCTCTTTATTTACCTTGTTTTTTTTTTGTTGTTTGTTTGTTTTTTGCAAATTTCATAAATTATTGATCACAGATTTGGTTACATTTTTTGGAGTTGCACCACGTGACATTTTACAACCTCAGCTAAACTTGCCATGTCATGAAAAGGTCAAAGGGTCACAAAGGTCTGCATAGGTCCTCTTTATGATATTGTTTCTTGTTTTATGTTTATGTTCCTGCATGTTGGTTGCACTACGTGACTTTAGTATGACATTGGTTTTATTTTATTTTATTTTATTGCCACATATTTTATGCTTTTTATACAATTTTATTCCAGGTTTTATGCATGTATATTTCTAATAGATCTGGACCCAAAAATGGTCCAGTATTTGACCCATGTACTATTTTATTAATTTTTATTGTATAAATGTTGTATTCATGTTGGTTTCATCTGGTTTTGAAAAACTTGAAACACAACATTTTCAGAAAAAGTTCAAATTTAGTAACTCTACAAATGTCATGCATTATAACCATCAAGTAAACAGACAACAGATTTTTCAAGACAACACTCTGAACACATGATTATTACACTTTTCTGTTTATTTTCAAAAATGTTTGAATATTTTTTCAATATAAAAATGTAAATGTAAAATATATATTGGTCACAAATTAAATTTCATTTTTTTTAGAGTTGCACCACTTGATATTTTACAACCTGAACTAACCTTGTTGTGTCATAATCAGGTCAAAGGGTCACAAAGGTCTCTAGGGGTCCGCTTTACGATATTGTTTCTTGTTTTATGTTTATTTTTCTGCATGTCAGTTGCACCACATGACTTTGGTATGACTTTGGTTTTATTTATTTTATTTCCCCCCCAAGAAATAACAATACAATTTTTTACCCAATAAAATCTTACAGTGGGGGAATCATACAGTGTCTTGTATTTGACCCATGTATTATTTTCTTTATATATATGTATATATATATATATATATATATATATATATATATATATTTATACATTCCTTTTTATTTCTTTTAGATGTATTGTTGAATTAGTAGGTTTTTTTTTTTTTTTGTTAATTTGTAGAAGTTTACTAATTCCTGAATCATTTTATCAAGCCTAACAGGCAGTAAATGGGGAATTTGTAGTTCCCAGCATGCTTTGTTTTGATCTTCATGGGGAGAGTACTGTAAATATTTAAAAAAATGCTTTATAAATCATCTGAAAGCTGAATAAATAAGCATTCCATTGACGTACTGCATGGTTTTTTAGGATAGACATTTAAAAAATCTGGAATCTGAGGCTGCAAAAAAATATTGAGAAAATCGCCTAAAGTTGTCCAAATGAAGTTCTTAGCAACGCATATTACTAATCAAAAATTATTTTATATATACGGTAGGAAATCTACAAAATATCTTCATGGAACATAATCTTTACCTAATATTCCTAATGATTTTTGGCATAAAAGAAAAAATGATAATTTTGATCCACACAATGGTCCAGGGTCCAGGGTCACATATGTGTTTTTGAGCAACTGGAGAAAAGAGGGAGACTAATTTTAATTAATTTAAACAGAAATATTGGTTGAATGCTAAGGACACATTATCACTGAGACAACTTAATTGGGTCTATGTGAATAAATGATGCATTCTGACAAAAGAATTGCTGAATTTAACCCAGAGGAAAAAATTATGTTGATGTAACTTACTTGATTGGTGTGTAACTGGCGTGCATGATTAAATCATGTATATTCAAAGCACTTTGTTCAGTGTAGAGTTGGCTGTTAAATCACAAAGCCTCAAAGCTGTATAATTTGCACATGAAAAGAGCTGTTCTAGTGGCGTCTCAAAGCAACCAGCGCTGCGGAGCGGCTAACCGTGCAGAAAGCAGTGAGCTATAAAAGAGCAAAGAAAAGAAGCAGAGGGTTATCAGACTGGTCACTGGTGGGTATGTTCAGAGAGAAGAGATCCTGCCAGTCCTGATGGAAATCATAACAAGAAGCCGGAGTCCTCTGGTGAGTTCAGGAACGCTGCACACTAACACAGCTCCAGTTTCTCTGTAATCTAAACCCCTGCACTCAGCAGGCACAATGGAACAGTGTTGGGAAAGAGGCCAGAACGGAGCTCCACAGGCCGGGGAGAGCCCTACAAACAAGTATCTAGAGACCCAGGAAGACAGTCAATGGTTTAAACCGATAAGGATCCGAACACCTCAATGGTGGTGGTGAGAACGACAAGTGTGTCTCCAAGAACATCATGTACTGAGTGATGCTTGTAAATGGAAACTTGGTTTAGTCATACATGGTCAAATTTTAACGCAGGTAGGCCTTGGATTCCTCATTAGCCTCTATTTAAATGATATTGACTTTGAGATTTGTGATAGTCCGTACTTCTCCAGGGAGATAGAATGCAACTTTGTGGTTGTCATTTCCAAAACTCCTAAAAAAAATAAAGATTCTGAAAGGTGGGTTTGCAGCAGTGACATAACCATTTTGGTTCCCCAAAGCCTTTTTCTAAAGAGTTCTTAAAAGAACTCTTTATTATTATTATTATTATTTAAATGTAAAGAATGTTTCAATAATCTAAAGAAACCTTTTCCAAGAACATTTTGTGCAAAGGAAAGGTTCCATATAACCATAGATGAAACCATAGTTGACAATAAAGAACCTTTACACTTTACAAAAAAAATAAAGTTTGCAAAAGGAGGTTTTTGCAGTGATGCAACAGAAAAACTAAGAACGCTACAAAGAAGTGTTCAGTGAACAGTTCTTAAAAGAACTTTTAAGAAAGTTCTTTTAAGAACTATTTGTGAATCATTTGTGGAACGGAAAGTTTCCATGGAACCACAGATGACAATAAAGAACCTTTGCGCTCTTAAAATGTTCCAAAAGAGAGTTTTGCCACATTTCAGTGAGAGAGGAGAAGTCCACTTCCAGAACAACAATTTACAAATAATTTACTCACCCCCTTGTCATCCAAGATGTTCATGTCTTTCTGTCTTCAATTGTAAAGAAATTATGGTTTTTGAGGAAAGCATTTCAGGATTTTTCTCCATATAATGGACTTCAATTGTGCCCCCGATTTTGAACTTCCAAAAAGTAGTTTAAATGCAGCTTCAAAGGGCTCTAAATGATCCCAGCTGAGGAAGAAGGGTCTTATCTAGAGAAACGATTGGTCATTTTTTTTCAAAAAATAAAAATTTGTATACTATTTAAGCACAAAAGCTCGGGTAGCACAGGCTCTCGGATGCACATCCACTGGTCGCTCTTGAACAGTTTGTTCATTTTGAGTGAATCTTTAATGTGACTCGCGAAGAACGAGTCATCTTGGGGAGTGATTCGTTCAGTCGTGCATGCGCAACATCCTATTGGGTTCTGTACTGGAATTAGTTCACCTGTTTCGAGTCTTTGGGTTTTTCGAGTCGTTCGTTCATCTTATGGGGCTGTCACATGATGCTGATTTTGCTCAAATTAACGCAATGACTCGAAAAAAAATTTGTTCATTTTGTTGTAAAATGATCCGAACTTCCCATCACTACTACGAATCACATGTAAGTTCATCGTCTGTGTACTCCATCTCAAAAAAGTAGAGTATGGCGATAAACTCCATCTTATTTTCTCCTATAGCTTCAGAATCGTCCGACATCGTTGTAGCTTTTTGTTTGTAAACAGCATTTGACTTACTTGCACTTTCTTAGTGTTTGCGCGTTCGCTTTGTAAACACTGGGTCTGTAGTTCCACTTACATTTGGCGTGACCTTTCGACATGATTCAATATGTAGCATCATGAACGTGCATCCCAGAGCCTGTGCTACACGAGCTTTTGTGCTTAAAAAGTATACACATTTTTATTTTCCGAAAAAAATGAGCAATCTTTTCACTAGATAAGACCCTTCTTCCTCGGCTGGGATCGTTTAGAGCCCTTTGAAGCTGCATTTAAACTACATTTTGGAAGTTCAAAATCGGGAGCACAATTGAAGTCCATTATATGGAGAAAAATCCTGAAATGCTTTCCTCAAAAACCATAATTTCTTTACGACTGAAGACAGAAAGACATGAACATCTTGGATAACAAGAGGGTGAGTAAATTATTTGTGAATTGTTGTTCTGGAAGTTCTCCTTTAAGGTCCTTGTACACCGAGTCCGGAATTCTTGTCAGAAATTTTCGCACATTAAAAAATAAATACAACCTTAGGTTGTGTCAATTGCGTTTACACACTGCCTCTGAAACTTCCGTCCGTAACAAAAAAGAAACTGGATCAGGTTCAATTTTCTGCATTTTTCGCATTTGTAGAAAGCATTTTGAAAGGTGTTTTGACAAATCAAACCTATTGTACTAGCGGACGTCAAAATCCAGAATGGCAGCTGAGAAGCAGATCCACTTCGTCTAACAGCACAAAGCACTGTATGACAAACAAAGTGCGGAATACAAAGAGACAGAATATAAAGATTGTGGCAGATGATTGTGGAACAGCAGGAATGGATGGACCCGATATTTCCTTTCTTTTTGTCTTTTTATGAAGAGAGAGGACAACAAAATCATCCTCACTGCTTGAAGACTCCATTTTGTTTTGTTTTGATTTTTTTTTTTTTTTTTTTGGAATGGATTAATTAATATTCATTGGATTCATTGTGCAAGGTTTTTGTGCATGATGAATTTTTAGAATGATGAAAAAAGCATACAAAAATTGCTCAGTGTGCAAAGACCTTAGAGTAAGGAACATTTTAATAATCTAAAGAACCTTTTTCCACTATAAAGAACATTTTGTGCAATCAAATTAAAACCTTTACACTCAGCAGAAACTAAAGAAAATAATTAATCCAAAAAAAAAAATGAACCTTTATTTTTCAGATCCATTATTTATTTTACATTTTGGGTTCTCCAAAGCACCTTACAGTAAACTGTTCTTAAACATTTTTTTTTTCTTAGTATAAAGAACATTTTAATAAAATTTTATAAAATGCTTTTCCTTTAGTGCAAAGGAAAAGTTCCATAGAAAGATAAATGCCAATAAAAGACCTTTATTTTAAAGAGTGAACATTTCATATCTCAACTTAAAGAACTGACTAACATTGCCATTTCCCAACAAACAAACATGGTTGTATTGGTAATTGTGATATTCATATATAAAGTGTGGTTTTAGAATATATACACATTTGTACATTTAAAAAAATTTGTAATTAAAAAAAGTTTACATGCAATCAAATTTAGAAGTATATGCAAGTGTACAAACCTCCACCTGACCTACTGAAACCATCACAACTTTCAAAAAGCACTTGAAGACACCTTCTCCACCAGCTCTTAACCACTCAAAAATATAGTTTATTATAAAAATTTGTCCAGATTTTTGTTTCTAAAGTTGTGCATACATAAATACATAAATAGTTTTAGATACATAGTGCTTTTCAGTATGTATCCACAATCCCAAAAATGCAAATCTAAACATCACGTACAAATATCTACAAATACTAATGAGCTCAAGCTGCATGAAAACACAGTAATACATCAAATTTGCAGATCACTCATACAGCCATAAAGCATCAATGGGCACTGAAAAAGTCAAGTAAATAAATGTTAGCAAAGCAAAGTAATCCCACGTTCATCACCTCTGACCTGGGCCTCTTCGCCGTGGATGTGTCCGCTGGGAGTAAAACAGTCCAGTTTCAAGCTCTGCTTGGTCATAATACTTGGACACGACATTTGCAACTGGGTTTGCTTGTTTGGAGTTGTGTGGCCCTACAACAAGAAGAAATTGCTTCATGTTTAAAGTTCATACAAACCAAATTTTCACTTTAATTTGGCTTTCCTTGTTCACTGTTGCTTATCCATGTTAGGAAAGTTTCTATACAGCATGTAAAATATTCACATTTATCATGCAAATTATTGTTGCATTTATGCAAATATATAGATTTCTTTCACTTGTGGGGTCAAATGCAAATTTACCTGATTAAAAAATTAAAAACACATTTTAATTTTTTTAGGATTAATAGCTTTTACATTTTAATGTTGCTATGTGATGTGATGAACATGCTGTCATGATGTAGGTCATAAATGAATATGATTTAAAAAGGGAGGATGGTTCCTCTCCATAATTAAAATAACCTATTAAGCTTTTATTAAAATTAAAAAGTTTTCATCAATTATTAGCTGGTCTATATTGAATGTCATTGTTGCTAAGTAAATAACCCCAGGAGTTTGAATATTAATATATAAAGTATTGAGGCACAAAAAAGAAAAAAAAAAAACTTCTTATAAGCCTACTGCTGTTTAATCAACTAAATCCTCTATTGTAATTGTTGACATTATGTGATTTGCAGTGTACAATAATATTGTACATTTTCATGTGATTCCGATTATCTCTTTTGTAACTTTGATTAGACGAAAGCGTTTTGTTGTATTTAAGTGCAGGTGTTTGTATTTGCGGACCAACTCTAGTAAACAATGCAAACTGGTCTTTGGCACCGGTTGTGTTGCATGGCCTCTAATTGCAGCACAAAATGAAACAAATTACTCACGGATGTTAGCTTATTACATGCATGAATCCACATGTGGCTCCCTGACTGTAAGTACAAATACCTTTTATCTTAGAACTGATATTTGATTTTTTTTTTTTGTTGTTGTTGTTCTTTTTTTTTAAGAAGAAAATATGTGCATGTCTATGTGAGCAAACTTTGAAAAAACGAGGAGTTGACGTTGGTATTGAATATTTAAAAGACTAACCCTGGAAGAGTAATAGTATATTTAGTGCCTTTTGCTGTGTTGTCCCTCATGTGAAAACAAAAACAACAATGAACAAATAGCTGATGCCAACATCTTAAAATGTCAACCCTATTATCAAGATTAAAAAACAAATAAATAAAATAAAATATAGCAAACAACTGATAACTGAAGAGTGGATATTTTTGAAGAAATACCAGCATTAAATTGTTTTTCATTGAATCACCTCTTTGTTTCATGACCTTGACCTCAACTTTAAAACGGTCAACCCTGTTAGAGTCAACTCTGTTACATTTGTGAATATATATATATATATATATATATATATATATATATATATATATATATATATATATTATTAACAAATTGTGCAAAATGAATGATTTTTAATATTTGTTATAATTGTAAGAAAAATAACATGATGAATTGGGGGTTGACAGTTTCACAGTTAAACCAAAATAACCAGAGCAATTTAACTGTAACATGTTCAACTCTGTTAGCGTTCTGAAGTCATACATCACAACAAAATACAATTGTGTAATTGTCAAATCAAACTGAATTAACATTTGTGATATTATGACTTCAGAAAGGTAACAGGATGTAAAGTAACAGGGCTGATAGTTTTTCAGTTACATTGAACTGGTTATTTGTTTGGTTATTGCTTGAGGTGACATAATTCAATTTAAAAGGGGAACTGTTGCTGTCCACACTGTTACCTTTCTAAAGGCACACATCACAACAAAGTAAAGTTTAGCAATTTCAAAATAAATTAATTTGTTTTAATATTTGTTTGTATGTATATATATATATATATATAATCACAACAAATTAAAACTGTGCAATTTCAGAAGGGTAACAGGGTGGAAAGTAAAAGGGTTGACAGTTTTCCAGTTAAACTGCACTTTTTAATTTGAGATGGCATAATTCAATTTAATAAATATATCACAACAAATTAAAAATTTGAAATTTCAAACTAAATGAATCAGTTTTATTGTATCATCTTTATTGTAATTATGACTTCAGAAAAGCAACTGGGTGGAAAGCAACAGTGTTGACAGTTTTACAGTTAAACTGCACTTTTTATTAGTTTGAGATAGCATAGTTTAATTGTAAAACCATCAACCCTGTTACTGTCCACAGTTCCGTTCTAAAGACGTATCACAACAAATCTAAATTGTGCAATATCAGACTAAATTAATGAGTTTTATGAAACTGATTATGAATTCAGAAAGGTAACCAGGTAGAAAGTAACTGGGTTGATAGTTTTCCAGTTAGTTTTAGTTTTAAATTGCACTTTTTGAGATGTCATAAATCCATTTAACTGTAAACCCATCAACCCTGTTACATTTTGGAAGGCATATATCACAGTTTTAAACTGAATAAATCTCTTTTAATACTTGTTGTAATTACGACTTTACAAAGGTACAAGGTTAGACAGTAACAGGGTTGACATGGTTGAAAGTTCCGTAGTTAATTAACAGCTACAAACTTTCTTTTTAAATTGGTGATGAAAATTAAATACATGAAAAGCAAAACTGCCTATTTTTTTATGAATATCAATTGGCACGATTAATTATTCCCTTTTAATATCTGTTGTAATTACAACTTTACAAAGATAACAGGGTAGACAGTAACAGGAATGACAGTTTTGTAGTTAAATTACATTATTTACATTATTTAACTCTGAGTTAAAATAATTCATTTTTCAGGACAAAACTGTACAACTTATCAATGCTTAAATACAGACAAAAAGCACTTTATCAAACTAGAAAAATGACTATTACACAGAGTGATCCTAATGAGTCTCTTAATGTTTGAATTTGGAGAGAATATGAAGAGTTCAGATGCAAAACCAGCTAAAAGCCATCCCGGTCAAAAATGAGTGAATGCTCCTGACACATAGTATACGTCCATCAAATATTTTTACTTCAAACTCGCTAAATTCCAGCCTCCGCCCAATCAGAAGTACCGGTACCTACATAGAAACCTACACAAGGTAGCCAGAAAGAAATGCTAACTTTAAAGAAAAATCTCAGATGGATTTAGAGGCTTTTGCATCTGAACTCTTCATATATGAATAGGTATACCAATGTTTCAAAAACTAAAACAGCTGTATGATATAATCTTTCGTTTCTAAGATGGGAGACAGTTTTTGTCTGGGTTTTCAAACCAGAAATATCTTTGGTAAGTTCTTACATTATTAAATTAGATGCAGTAGGAGTTTGACCCAAGTAACCCACCACACATCAGTCACACGTTCAAATTCTAAAAAGCAAGCTCTGGCGTGTATAGAAAAGCAAGTGGCCTTGTTACTTTAAATGTTCCCATGGCAATAGAATACTTGGTTGTTGGCTTATCAATGGGAAGCAGGAGATAAAGTGCAAGAAAAGAAAATGTGGAATTCAAAGAAATCATTTGGGAGAATTAGCTGAGGCCAAATTCATCATTCACACGTCAGCCTAAGACAGAGCATGACAAATCGCATGAGCAACAAAAGTTAATGTGTATTTCAATAGTTAAAGTGTGAGCTTTACCATACGTCGCATTTTTTAGCTGGGAGGGGAAATTCTGCTTTCTCACTGTCTTTCGATGTGTTTCATGAAAAGATTCCCCGGGTTTTGATTAATCTCTGCTGTCAGAGGAAGTTCCTGTGTTTTGGTCCCAACAGGCAATTTGCCCACACCACATCTGGAAGTTCTCCCCTCACCCCAATGTACACGCACAAAAACTTGCAGAAAAACACACACTACGCTAGATGTCTACATGCTCTGTCCTTTAAGTCATCCACATCAGTTTTTCTTACTATCCTAACTCTATTCATACAATTTCTAATGAATAATTCACCTGCAAGTAGTAGTTTAGTGCAGAGCCCATACTAACAAACAAGACACTGTTCCCACGAATTAAGAATTTTTTTTCAACAACTTATTACTTAGTTCCCTTATTTTAGATAAATCATGGCCATGTTGTATTTATTCATTTTGTTATTGCAGTTAAATTGTGGCTGTGATTTAACAAAATTAAAATGAGGGAACACATATTTTGGCAACAACAAAGTATTATTATTTTATTTTTTTAAGTAAATAAGTAAATAAAAATAAATTTGTTCATACACCGTGGTAATTCAAAGTACATAAAAAATCAAATCTGCCTAATGTTTATGAATACCAATTGTCAAGATTTAAATCTATCTATCTATCTATCTATCTATATATATATATATATATATATATGTATATATGCAGCTGCATAAGTACTTTTGTACTTTTTTATAATGCATAAGTACTTTTAATTCTAGCCATACTTATACAGTCCATTTATTTTTCTGTTTTTAGGGTTATATGTTACACAGACACGTTTCCGTGAGATTCACCCTCTTGAATTGAGACGGATCAGGTTTTACTGTCAGACACTTCATTAGGTTCACTTCCTTTCAGTCAGACATGAATGTTATTACAAATCGTTCCTAACTGCCTGTGGTATGTGCTGGCAAAAAATGACGGATCCTCTCTAAGGTATCCTGAGGTACAGTTTCTACTTTAACACGTGAATCGTGTTGTAACACTGCCACTTAGTGGACTGAGCTAGAAACAAAAGAAATGAAAACTCAATGTTGTATTGCTGTTTTAAATGATAGGGGTTTCTTTTGCTATGGGTTGTTAAGTTGAAAAAAAAAATATCACATTCTCAGTAGTTTATTTAATTTATCTGCTAATAATATCAAACACTATATACTTCATACAAATGGTATAGTATTGACTTTGAAACTATTTAAGTAATTTTCACAAATAGTTACAAAGAAATGTCAAGTAATACATTGAATTAAAATTCAGTTTTGAAGTAGAAAGAGTGAAATCGTGCATTCTTGTAAAACACACTTTAATAATCGCACAACTTTAATAAAACAGAGAGTTCAGTGTTGGAGAGTTGTCATTTTGGTAATTATTTGAAAGTCGTGAAGAACATTTCCACCAAATTTTAAATCCTATACTGTGTTTTATTGTTTAGCATTTGGTTGTGGAAGTGATTTATGTGGAAATTTGACATTTGACGCATTGTTTGGAATAAAATGACACTTGTTTGTCTTGCTAAGCTTTATGTATCCTAAGATACACACAATAAAATATTTTACTTTTATAATACTTTTTTTTAATTGAATAATTGTTTGCTTTTGAAAAAAAAAACTTCATTTTCAATTGTTGGTCATATTTTAAAAAAACAAAATTAAATGGTTTGTTTAGATGTAATAGTTTTTGAAATAAGATTTTGTTTCTATTTTTTAAATATAGATTTACATACTTTAAGATTTAAATTCTGGGTTTGGAACAAAGAAAACTGTAAAATCTATGCATAAAAGGCATTTAAAAATCTTTTTAAAAAATAATGGATGATGAAGACTTAAACATAATAATAATAATAATAATAATTTTTCATAAAAATCACAATCTTAAAAGTGCCTGTTACTGGTTTAGTTGTACGAACAATTTGCGCAACCCAAACTTTTTTTGGTCGAAAACCAATTGGAGACAGCAAATTGGAAGTGACACAAGAAAAATGTTTGACTGTTTTACTAAAGAAATGGGTTTTGAAGAAATGAACCTGTGCAGGCTGTAATAAAATCAAGGAAGAATAAAATCAGGCAAAAACGGAGGAACGGATGTACAGTGGAGAAAAACAAAGAAAACATGAGGAATGTGATTCTTCCTCCAATTCAGCGCAAGAACAATAGATGCCTATCAGTCTGTTAGCACCTTTGGACGCTCAGGGAGTGTGAAGGGCTCACAGAAGTGAGCTATTGTCTGAACCAGCCACATCTCACTCATAAACGTATTACAAATAACTGACACAATGACTAATCGCTTTGTTTTAGGCCCTGTCTCAGTTTTCGAACCCCGCAAACTGCTCAAGGAGGAGCCTGAACTTGCACACTAAAAGACAATGACATGAAATGTAATCATTTCCACACATCCGGCTTTGATGAAATGTATAAGTTGGCATAATAATAAATATCCTGCATGGCAATGAAGCGTATATCCTCCTTGGTGAAAAAGAAATACATTTATAGCATAGGCTATTTTAAAAAGGAGTATTATACTTTAACTCTGTGAATTGAATATAATGTTTGTAAATGTTTCAAACGTTTTAAACGTACTTAAAGAATAAGTTCACTTCCAGAATAAAAAATTATGATAATGTTCTCACCCCCATGTCATCAAGATGTTAATGTCTTTCTTTCTTCGGTCGAAAAGAAATTACGGTTTCTGAGGAAAACATTTCAGGATTTTTCTCCATATAGTGAGCTTAAATGGGGATCAACGAGTTGAAGGTCCAAACTGCAGTTTCATTGCAGCTTCAAAGGGCTCTACACACGATCCCAGCCGAGGAATAAGGGTCTTATCTAGCGAAAACGATCGGTCATTATCTAAATAAAAATAACAAATGCTTTACTTTTTATATAGTGCACTAGTTGGACTGCACTAGCTTATTTTAACTCACTATTCTGATGATACATTGATTTCAAATAAGGCGAATGGCTTCTGTTTCTTTCACAAACGTCTGTTTTTGAATTACGTTTTAAAGCGCGGGAACAAAATTCCGCGAAAAGGGCGGATCGCTTTACGGCAGCAACAAACTCGCGTCTACAACGATCTACTGTAATTACGACAGTATTATATTTACCTAAGTGAAATTCACTCATCTATCTGCAGGCGGCTCCAAAGTCGAAAAAACGTACGTAAAGTTGCTTAAATTGCCTTTTATTTCATTATATTATCTGCAAGTACAGTTTAATCTAATAGTTTTTTATATATGAAGTGTTCAGATGCAAAACCAGCTAAAAGCCATCTTGGTCAAAAATGAGATAATGATACTGAGTGAATGCTCCTGACATATAGTATACGTCCATCAAATACTTTTACTTAAAACTCGCTAAATTCCAGCCTCAGCCCAATCAGAAGTACCAGTACTTAGGTAGAAACCTATACAAAGTAGCCAGGAAGAAATGCTAACTTTAAAGAAATACGTCAGATGGATTTAGAGGCTTTTGTATCTGAACTCTGCATATATTATATTAGTATTAAACAATTTGAACTACATTTCAAGTGCACATTCAATACATTTAAGCACACTTCTTTCACAAGGGCTGCTTCTAGTTAGTGTGAGTGTTACAAAATAGCAAAAATAAATAATAATAAAAATAATAATAAAAGAAACAGGTAACTGTTATACAATTTTCAGAAGAGGTTATTGTAAATAATGATGTGCTTAAATAGCACTTAATACTTTGCTATATCAGAAATATTTGCATATGGTGACAATTTTGCCGTATAAATATAGAGACATTTTCATCTTTGGTTTGACACATATTCCCCACACTTTTGCCTCCAGATCTTTATATTTAATTAATATACATATATATAATATAGTTCATGTATTAACTAACATGAACAAACAATAAGCACTACATGTATTACACTATTTATTAATCTTTGTTAATGTTAGTTAATGAAAATACAGTCATTAACTGTTTGTTCAAGCTAGTTCAGTGCAACTAATGTTAACAAACACAACTTGCGCATGTATGAATGTTGAAATTAACATTAAGTAAGATTAATAAATGCTGTATTTGTTCCTTTTGCACTCCGTGTTTTGTTAATTATTAGCTATTGTTCATTATTAGTTATTGTTAACTAAAGCAATTAACTAATGTTAACTATTGAACCTAATTGTATAAAGTGTACCAATAATTTACTAATGCAAAAACTAAATAAAACATATATAAATAAATATATCACAAAAAAGGACTTGCTATGTTTCAACTCTTCTTTCTCAATTTATCATTGACTTTACTACTTTACACAAATAATGTGTTAAATGAAAATACTGAGTTATTGAATATATATTAAAAAAAAAAAATTGAATATAAAGAGCATGATTTGAAAGCAAATAAGACTTTTGCACCCTGAGAATCTAAATGAAAGCTTTTGAAAGATATTGAGCCTAATCAAATCCAATCAGTTTTAACAAGATTCATATTGAATGTAATAGTGTGGTGAACACTTGATATAAAGAGTATAAAAGAATCGGCTGGACTGACACTTCAGAAACATCTTTTTTTTTTATTTTTATGTGGAATGTGATTTTATTAGAATGATTTGCATGATTGACACGATATAAAACAGAGGAGGGCCGGTGCTGTGTTGTGAAGCGTGATGCTTTCTGGTCATAGTCCGTTCATACGCCCCAATAAATGTAATTTCCCTTGTCTTATAGCTCTAATGTATTTCACAGCTCACACCGAAACACCTGGAAATAATGTGTCCGGTCCTCTGTACTGGATACAGCTCAGTTCAGCTTTCAGCGCTTTCCGCTAATTATGGGTGCTGCAAAACACACAAGAAGAATCGTACAGTTCCTGTATTATAAATTTCTACTTTTAAGTTACTTAGCACAAGGCCACGTTTCCTGCAAACATCACAAATTGTTCTCTACAGATAACTCAACAAACCACTGTCATTGTCATTGTCAAAATAAATAAATAATTAAATACATAATACATTAATACATGAATAGAGTTTGTATCTCTTAAACTGTTTATTTCAAATACAATTTTTATGAAAGAAAAACTAAATAACCGTTATATAACTCTCATATATATTGTGAGTCACTTTAAACCAATGAAACTGAAGAAAAGTCTGTGTAACTGATGAAAATACTAATAAAAATTATCCTCAGAGAGCAGAAAGGAAATACGTCAAGAAATATGATGGCATGTAAAGTGTGTTCAGTCATTCAATTAGCCGTTTCTGTTTCTTTTGATTTCTTTATAGCGAATTTTCCCCATTATTTTTCTAATAGCACTTACAGTTTTTCTCTCGCCAAAACGAGCGAACCCTGCGGATCAGCACTATTACGTCTCTGCACTTTGTCCGTATAATGATTGGTCATTCCCGTCCCGGCAGGATCGGCCCTTTGGCTCCGGAGTGCAAAAGGATCAGGCAATTGTCCAAACGTCCAATATCTGTCCTCATCATGTTTTAACTCAAGTCTTTCAGCCTCCTCTGAGCCTCAGCCGGGACTCATTAGGGACTTCATAATAACTCTGGCATGCCAGCTGCAATCTGGCTCTAGGCAGGACGTCCCAGATTGTACAGTCAATAATGGTTTCAATATATCAAAACAGAGGCATTTGTGATCTGGCACTGGGATAATTTGTGCCACGTCACTGTTCGATGTAAAGACCAGGAAATTATATAAGACTCGCTGTGCCCTAGTGAATGGAGGGTAAGTGGATCCGTTTCAGCAGTGTCTTTGTGTCCTTCACAGTATTTCCCACAATTACTTTCGATGTACAGCCATGCTTTTTAGCCAATTGCTTCTTACAATGCACTGCTACATTATCCGGACACCTAGGCGCACATAAAATGTACTGTATCAATGCCACCGCATTACATAATAAAATATCAAATCAGGCATTGGATGAAAAACGTGAAATGCAATTTTCAAGCCATTATGGTGTATTTCCAAATGAAACAGGATATTCAACTAGAGAATAAAGTATAGGCCAGGACTTGATTTTATTTGCTTTGGATTGGGATTTGATTGGATTAATGATGAAAGATTACAAAAGTTCCTTTGGAACAATGTGCAATCAATGCTGGGTAGTAACTGAGTATTTATAATCTGGATTACGTAATCGTAAAACGTTCTTTTTAATTGATTACATGATTACATATTATTCACACAATATCACTACAGATTAAACCAGTGATAAATGTGTAAGGTCAAAAGTAATAAAGCAATCAGAAAGTAGTCCAATTATGTTACCTAAAATGCGTTTTTGGATTTCTAGCTCACAAAACAACACGTTCTCACTCCCAACTCGTCACATATTGATGCTTGGTCAGGACCCTTTGGCGTCACTTCTTGATGCTCAGGCTACTCCTGTAAGGTCATTTTTCGACATGCAGGGTCCTCCAGTGCTTTAAATAAGAAACCCTTAACGTCAATGTGCTGACGCGAAAGGCACTGGGAATTTTACTGTCATGATTCAATTATATATTGGGTAATAATACTGCTATTATTGCATTTACGGTGCCCTCCACAAATTTTGGCACCCTTGATAAATATAAGCAAAGGCAGCTGTGGAAATAAATCTGCATTGTTTATCCTTTTGATCATTCATTCACAAAAGTCACAAAAAACCTTTCATTGAAGTAAAACAATGGAAAGTGAGGAGAAAATCTCATTATGAAATAAATGTTTTTCTCCAGTTCATGCTGGCCACAATTATCGGCACCCCTAGAATTTTTTATGAGTAAATTATCTCTGAAGTATATTCCCAGTTTTTTAGCACACCATGTGACTAGGAACATGAAATTGTCCAACCATGACTTCCTGTTGCACAGGATTATAAATATAAGGAACACAAAGTCCAAATTCCCTTAATTGTCCATCACAAAGAGTAAAACCAAAGAATATAGTTTGGATGTGCAGAACAAGATTGCTGAGCTTCACAAAACAGAAAGTGGCTGTAAGAAAAGAGCTAAAACATTGAAACTCTCCATTTCCACCATCAGGGCAATAATTAAGAAGTTTCAATCAACTAAAGATGTCACAAATCTGCCTAAAAGAGGGCGTGTGTCTAAATTTCAAAGATTAGTTAAGTCTTGGGGCCAGAAAGCCTAAAAAAAAAAATTCAAATAGCCCCTACATCACCATATGTTGTTTAGGAAGAGCAGAGAAAGAACAAAGAGCAGAGAAATCCTGCTCGCTCACACAAAACAAACTCCAGCATATTCAGTTGTCAGATACAACTAGAACTTCAAATGTGACTGGCTTCTATGGTCAGATGAAATTTAAAAAAAGAGCTTTTTGGCAGCAAACACTCAAGATGGGTTTGGTGCAAACAGGGATGAAAAGTACCAAATGTCCACGTTTAAATAAACTGGTGGATCTTTAATGTTCTGGGCCTATTTTTCTGCCAGAGATCCCAGACATCTTGTGTAGATACATGGCATCATGGATTCTATCAAATACTAAGATAAAAAAAAATCTAAACCTGACTGCCACTGTTAGAAATCTTATAATGGGTCATGTTTAGATATGACAACTGAAAACAATGGAGGACCCTGGGCATCAAAAAGTGATGCTGACAGTAAATGCACAACACTGACAGTAAATGCATTCTTCCATTCCACAGCATGATGCTGTAGCATTTTTTTTTTTTTTCAAATGTCAGGAGGATTTATGAGACAGGAGAGGGTTTATGTATCAAGACTTTCAATATCTTTTTAGCATTCGCACTTCTGAGTGTTCCAGAGACGATTACTGAGCGGTTGCAGATCAAAGACTTTATGATTCTGAATTATTAATTCAGCCATCAGTATTGCAGTGGCATGATTAGGACCTTTCTGTATTCTCAGAAGTAGGGATGCAGCTGATGTACAGTGCAGGTGGTACAAAGTTATATTTCCTGTCTTTAAATTAAGACAGAGTTATCAGGTTGTCTACTTTTACAAAAAGAGACATCTTCTCAATTAAAACTGCATGCAGCAATGAAAAGGCTCTCGCACCCCGGCTCACCACCACCCGGTGGCTTTAGGAAAACAGCGAACGGTGAGCAATATGTATTTAAAGTGGTAAATATATATGTCAAAGTCATTTATATGTGCCAAACTTCATGCTACCAGGTGGTGGGACTATAACTGTAACTGGATATTGGCATGTAGATGTCTTCATGCCAGCAGTTTTATCAAACATATGAAGTTTGGTGCACATTGAAGATGGTATGTTTCAATAAGTGTAAAACATGACATTACCTGTTGCTAACAGGTGACACTATGATTATAACTGAATATTGGCCTTCAGATGTCTTCAGGCCAGGACTCTTAGTAAACATGTGAAGCCTAGTGCAGATTGGACATTGCATGTTTCAGTTAGTGTAAAACAAGTCATTTCCTTTTATCAGCAGGTGGCGCTATGATTGTGACAGAATATTGGCCTTTAGATGTGCTCAGGCCAGGACTCATGTCGAACGTGTTAAGTTTGGGACAGATTGGACACTGTATGGCTGAGCTACAACACCTTCTATTCCCATGGCGAAACATCGAACTTTGTCAGGCCACCACGGACACGCCCTTCAAGGAAAACTCAAGACCTTCGCAATTTAACATCACAAAGGGCTTTGGATTAAACTGATCAAATCTGGCGTTGATCTGTAAATTTGAGAAGCTCATTTAAATACAAAACATGAAAATGGCAAAAAAAAAAAAAAAAAAAAAAAACTTCAAACAGACATCCTGTTGGGTTTTGAACTTTGTACCCAGGGACTTTTGTGTAGGTATTAGTGTGTTACATGTGTGTACTGAATTTTGTACATGTATGTGCACCCACATGAGATGTACATTTTCACCACTTTTGACGTGTGCAAAGTTTCATGATTTTTCGAGCATCTTTAGACCCTCAAAAATGTGATTCATATTGGAGTGGAAGAAACAGAAGAAGAAACTGAACAATTCCAATAGAGTCCTCGCATTAAACGTGATTCGCTAAGTGCCTTTCCAACGGTCTTGGTGTAATTGGGACTTTTTTCCCGCCCTCTCGTCTGTGGTTGCTCTTAGACAAACCGTCAGTTTGTTCGTTAGCAGTGGGGATTTTAGTAAACCCAGGTGATATCGCGATGCCACTTTTTACCCCTGAACGAAAAACTAAGAAGTAAACCGGAGCCTCGAGTCTTTTAGTTGTTTGTCGCATCCAATTATACGGACTTTTAAAGTCGCCAGATTGTTGTTCTTTTCAGGCTACACCGATGTCATCACACATCAGTTCCAGTCAAACACATTTCACACTGCAGGACTGTATTAGTCCCAGGCCTATATATTATTAAAAACATTTGCAGACATGTCTCGATATTACTATCAAATAAAAGATTCTCACTCACGTGAACGAGCACCGATTTGGCTCCGAATTGTAGGCTTTCGTCGGCTGTATCTCCGTTAAATGTGTCGAGTGGAATTCGTATGTTTTAAAGGCATTATTACTCCAGTTCGTTCAACAACGCGGATTTATTGCGGTACGAAGCGCTGCTGTTTTGCGTTGTTTGGAGATTTTTGTTATTTTTATTTATTATTATTATTTTTTTTTTTTAGCGTTTGTAAGTTTGACTGGCAGATCCAAAAAAAAAAAAAAAAAAAAATGCACGTCACTTAATATCAACTTATTTAACCGTTTTATGAAAGCAATTGTGCTGTTGGCCGTGCAGTAATACCCTATTTGGAACAACATCACTATCTGGCATGTGATATTGCTCAGCAGTGGAAAAGTAGGCTAATTATTTGGCATCCCATCATTGCAACCTGTTTAAATAAGTTATATTTGGAAATATATTTATAACTGACCAGATGACCTGGATAGATCAAATGGGGGTTCAATTAGCTGATTTACCTTAAAATACTAAACACCACCAAAGTACAAATGTATTGAGGCAAACCGAAACTGATAATAGAGAGTATGATCCTCCCTAATGTGTAAAACCGTCTCATGGAGCATTTTTATGGCGTCTATGTGGTAACGGCGCCTTCTAGTGGTAAACAAAGCATACAGCAGTTGGGAAAAAGGTCTTGTAGTTTCAAATGATTAACACTTTCTTGTACAGGATTAGCCAACTATATTAAACATTGAGCTAAGATCATATATTAACTTACTGGAAAAGTATACTTTTTCACACTGCCTTTCTTTCCTCCTTGTTGCCACAGGCCTGGATTTTAACTTCTAGTCTAAAACCAAGAGTTAAGCTTTGACCAATTTAAGAAAAAAATAACAGATTCTGCATGGGTATTATTCAGTTTTTTAATGGTACATAGACCAATTTCTTTTCATGGATAACACAAAATAAAACCACCATATAAGAAACAGAAAAATAGTTTTCACAATCTGACACTAATGAAATTTTCAATGCAATTCTTGTAAGAGAACATGGAGTAGACGTCACCAGTGATCATCAGGTCCTTTGGCACAATATAAAGCAATTGAGTGATAATGGGTGCATTTTATCACAAATACTGTACGAATAGAAGGAACGGGAAGTGAAAAAAATGACTTTGTTGTATACTGTGCACTTGATTGGTCAGTGTATTTAATTCCGTTTAAATTTACAATATAGAATATATACAATAATACAATATAGTATATAGTAGTATGTTCCTTGGTAACCCATAAGACTTACTTTGGATAACAAAGTTATCCAAAGGTCTGCATTAATCATTAACAAGGAAGAACATTGTTCTTTATCACGGCTTAGGTCTTCTAATCTCATTAGTCAACCAGATTTTGATGTTGTTCCTCTTTTTTTTTTAATGTTTTGCTTGAAAAGTGCACTTTTCAGTATGAACTAAACAATGACCTTCCAATAATATCTGATCTGTGCAGTAAAAGACGACCTTTGACAAACCAGATAAAACGCTGAAGTCAGCAGTTTGTTTATTCACAACATGTGCTGTAAGATCAGACAAGGCAGCCTATAAAAGTTTATGGGACTTTGCGTCACATTCCATCGCTATGATATACAGTACATAGCCTATGAATTGTGCAAGTTTAAAACCGTTCCGTTCCATAGAAAATGCATTTATTTAGGTTCTATAGTCTTGGACAGAATAAAAGCACCAAATAGGATTAAAGGCGCAAAATACATTAAACAAATAACACAAACACTTTTGTGATTTAAGATCTCCAATGCAACTTTAAGGATCAAGTATAATACTACATTCATTCCTGAGATATACTGTATGGTAGCCAATGCATCTCACGCCCATTAGATCATTAATACTTATTTTTAACATCAAAGTAGCATTTATATTAGTGTTAGTTTACCTTAATTTTTGTTCTAAAAACAAATGGCTTTCTATTTTCTGTGGAATAAAACAGGACAGTTTTTTAAAATAATGTATTGGTTGCTGTTTTCAATACAATGGAGATGAATGGGACTTTCAAACTCCAAAACAACCAAAAGTGCTCCACATTACATGTGCACTAAAGTCTTCAGAAGCTATCCAAGAGATTTGTGAGAAACAAAGCAACATTTAACGTTATTATTAACCTGTTTTAACTTAATTATTCACCAATAACATGTACCAAAGTTCCAAAATTGATGCCAGAAGTCTTGGTGGCAACAAGATATGGCAACATCATTTGACATCATTTTACCAAAATAAGGGGGATCATACAAAATGCATGTTATTGTTTATTTAGTACTGACCTGAATAAGATACTTCCATATAGTCCACAAGAGAAAATAATATTTAAATTTATAAAAATCACCCCGTCCAAAAGTTTACATACGCTTGATTCGCTATACTGTGTTGTTACCTGAATGATCCACAGCTGTTTTGTTTGGTTGTTTAGTGATAGTTGTTCATGAGTCCCTTGTTTGTCCCGAACAGTTAAACTGCCTGCTGTTCTTCAAAAAAATCCTTTAGGTCCTACAAATTATTCGGTTTTTCAGCGCATTTGTGTATTTGAACCCTTTCCAACAATGACTGTATAATTTTGAGATCCATCTTTTCACACTGAGAACAACTGAGGAACTCATATACAACTATTACAGAAGATTCAAACACTCACTGATGTTTCAGAAGGAGAAACAATGCATTAAGAGTCGGGGGATGAAAACATTTGTATTTAAAAATCAGGGTAAATTTAACTGATTTTGTCTTCTGGGGAACATGTAGGTATCGTCATCGTTGGAAAGGGTTCAAATACACAAAAATGCTTAAATATCAAAGAATTTGATGAACAACTATCACAAAAAAGAAGGTAACAACACATTATTAAGAATCAAGTGTATGTAAACTTTGAATGGGGTCATTTTTATAAATTCAATTATTTTCTCTTGTGGACTATATGTGAATGTCTTTTATGATATCTTAAATATCTTATTCAGGTCAGTACTAAATAAAAAAATAACATGCATTTTGTATGATCCCTCTTATTTTTGTAAAATAATTAACATTTTACAGATTCCGCAAGGTGTATGCAAACTTTTGACTTCAGCTGTAATTAGATAATCAAAATACACCATGCACTTTTGGACCACATTTATAATATTTGTTTATTTATTTATTTATTTTTTTAATTTTAGGCCTTGACAGTCCCAGTCCCAGTCCCCATTAACTTTAATTATTTCAAGTTGTCGTACAGTTTTGGGTGAACTATACCTTCAATGGTTCCAGTTTATAGCATATATATTTTTGAGCAAGAATTTGCTCAACTCAAGGTTGGCTGAACTGTGCAGCACTCTTGAACCATATTCTCTCCACCTCCTCTTTACCCAGCTCCCAAAGCCTGCAGAGATGGCGCACACCTGTCCTGGCGGTGATCATCAGGTACTCCTCATTCTCTGGCTGCTGGATCACAGCGTGTCGGGCCAGAACCAAGGACTGGCAGAACCGACAGAGAACCAGCAAATAGAGTGAATCTCTTTCTGCCTCGTTGAGTGGAAAAACGCTTTCCCATCCCGCAATCACTGGCCCTCCGACATCTACCGGATTGGGATTCTCAATCATCATGTACATGATGCTGATGGCCAGCTCAAATATGAAATAACCACAGCTCATGTCTCCAAAATCAAGGATCCCGGAGATCTCGTACTTTGAGGGACCATCGGGTTTCACCAAGAGATTGTGGTCATTGAAGTCTCCATGGTTAACACCTGTAATGCAAAACAAAATATTTTAAAAAAAGAACACACTCACACTAGGTGCATTTCCATTACAGAGTTTTGCAATGTACAGGTGCATCTCAGTAAATTAAAATGTTGTGGAAAAGTTCATTTATTTCATTAATTCAACTCAAATTGTGAAACTCGTGTATTAAATAAATTCAGTGCACACAGACTGAAGTAAGTCTTTGGTTCTTTTAATTGTGATGATTTTGGCTCACATTTAACCATTCAACCAATTAGAATACGGTGACATGCCAATCAGCTAATCAACTCAAAACACCTGCAAAGGTTTCCTGAGATTTCAAAATGGTCTCTCAGTTTGGTTCTAGGCTACACAATCATGGGGAAGACTGCTGATCTGACAGTTGTCCAGAAGACAATCATTGACACCCTTCACAGGAGGGTAAGCCACAAACATTTATTGCCAAAGAAGCTGGCTGTTCACAGAGTGCTGTATCCAAGCATGTTAACAGAAAGTTGAGTGGAAGGAAAAAGTGTGGAAGAAAAATATGCACAACTGAGAGAACCGCAGCTTTGAGAGGTTTTTGGGTGAACTTCACAAGGAATGGACTGAGGCTGGGGTCAAGACATCACCACCACACACAGACGTGTCAAGGAATTTGGCTACAGTTGTCGTATTCCTCTTGTTAAGCCACTCCTGAACCACAGACGACGTCAGAGGCGTCTTACCTGGGCTAAGGAGAAGAAGAAATGGACTGTTGCCCAGTGAACCAAAGTCCTCTTTTCAGATGAGAGCAAGTTTTGTATTTCATTTGGAAACCAAGGTCCTAGAGTCTGGAGGAAGGCTGGAGAAGCTCATAGCCCAAGATGCTTGAAGTCCAGTGTTAAGTTTCCACAGTCTGTGATGATTTGACACCTGCCCACACTGCCAAAAGCACCAAAAGTTGGTTAAATGACCATGGTGTGCTTGACTGGCCAGCAAACTCACCAGACCTGAACCCCATAGAGAATGAAGGCCACTGTCAAAGAAACCTGGGCTTCCACACCACCTCAGCAGTTGCCACAGACTGATCACCTCCATGCCACACCGAATTGAGGCAGTAATTAAAGCAAAAGGAGCCCCTACCAAATATTGAGTACATATACAGTAAATGAACATACTTTCCAGAAGGCCAACAATTCACTAAATATATATATATATATATATATATATATATATATATATATATATTTTTTTTTTTTTTTTTGGTCTTATGAAGTATTCTAATTTGTTGAGATAGTGAATTGGTGGGTTTTTGTTAAATGTGAGCCAAAATCATCACAATTAAAAGAACCAAAGACTTAAACTACTTCAGTCTGTGTGCACTGAATTTATTTAATACATGAGTTTCACAATTTGAGTTGAATTACTGAAATAAATGAACTTTTCCACGACATTCTATTTTATTGAATGTCGACATTCTATTTTTTACGAAACTGACGCGTTTCCATTGGGAATATTTTCAATTTGCAATTTTCAATTTTGCAGTTTAAAAGGTAATGGAAATGCAGTGACTGTTGTGTTGATGCTGAAATGAAAATAACATCTTACACTTGCGAAACAATGGTAGTTTTGGCACAACTTGGGTCTGGTACTGCTCCATAACAGCTTTCACAACCTTTTGTACGGGATCCCCATCCATCACATGAATATACTGGCTTAAGAGAGGAACGCTGGAAAGATTCCATATAAAATCTTTTCTCTGAAGGACACCGATGTTTGGATGATCCATCTTTATGAGAAGAAAGCAATAAAAACAAACAATTGCCTAAATACAATAAATAAAATAGTAAACATTTGAAAAAAAAGGACAAAGAAATGCTAAAGGCCTGTTTACACCAAGAACAATAACTATAACTAGGGGTATGCAAATATTTTGTAATTGTTTTTTTAATGATGTTCGAGCTGATATTATCGAGTACATCACTCAATTTGCAAAAACAATTAAACATACAAGAAGTGAATATTGAGCGAGTTATACTTTAGGCACAATACTGTCCATTTTTTTCTGATTGGCCAAGAAAAATAGTTCCAAACAAAGCTGAACATTTGTGCATATTAGTGCAACATTGTGGCATTTTGCTCCTGATGTAATCTGTTTTTGAACGAATCATTTGAGTCAATGATTCAGTGATCCATTTATAAAGATAGACTTGATTTCTACATGAATCAGCCATTTTGAATTAATCACTGAAATGAATCATTTAAATGAATGATTCAATGAATCGCTCATTAAGGCAGGGACTTGCTGCCACCTACTGGTGGCTTTGGTTTCATATTTATTTATTCATGACAGACCTAAACCAGCAATGGTATAATCTAAAAAATACATGTGAAAATATGTAGTTTAATTTTCATTATTGGAAAAATCCCAATAAAAATTGTGATATAATTTTTTGTCAATATTGCACACCCCTAACTATAATCATAAAGTTTAAAAATGCATCCACATCACAACTACAACAACACATAAAAACAATATAGTTCATTGTTTTCAGAACTTTTTTTCCCAGCAAATGTGACCCTGGAACACAAAACCAGTCATAAGGATCAGGTTTTTGAAATTGATATTTACACATCTAAATATTGAGGTGTTGTTGATATGAAGTTCTTAACAATGCATGACTTATGACTGTTTTTGTGGTCCAGGGTCAAAATACATCCTCAAAACACATCTGGCTTTAAAGTGCACACTGCGAGAACATACAAATATTAGCACACTAAAAATAAACTACAACACATAATCCTAAAATGACTGATTCTACGATCATAAACAGTGTTGGGAAGGTTACTTTGGAAATGTAATAGGTTACAGATTACAAGTTACTTGATTTAAAATGAAATAAGTAGTGTAACTTTTCAATTACTTTATAAAAGTAATGTAACATTACTTTTAATTACTTTTTGATTACTTTTCTAAATTTCCAATATTTTCTACTGTTAATCATTTTGAAACATTTAAACCAGGCAGAGTTAACCTTACAGTAGTGTTCAACACTGATTACTGTCAGACTTTCAAAATCCTTTATCACTTGAATTAAGATTATAATAAGTAAGGGATAACATACATCTTTATTTTGCCATAACAACTGGCTACATTATCAACAACATTATCCCACTTATTACACAGCTGCTTGATAGATTATTTAGATGAAACACTGATCTGAGTTGAAATATTTGAACGCAAAACTTCCACAAAGAAATCAGTTGCTAGCAAACGGCAAGTTCAAACTAGACATTTTAGGGACACAGTGCAGTCATACCAGTTTCCTTACACAACATTTCACCACATAAATAATTAAGGAAGTAGTACTAGTTTGTTAGTTATTTTATAATCCATAACAGTCTACAAAAAAAAAAAAAAGGCAGCAGCTGCATTTGTATGGAACAATAAAGCGACTCCACGATACCAGGATGACAGACTTAAGAAATTGTCCACATAATATTGAAATAAGCTTTAATATTTTATTGGGTAACCAAACACAAAGCTTCCACCAAGAAAAAATATCAAGCATATAGCACCGACTTAAGTTGCCCCGAATGAGTCTGAGTTATTAGCTTTTACCAGTTGTTATTAGGGAATAACATACCTTGGAATGTCATGACTGACCAATCAGAATCAAGCATTCCACAGAGCCGTGTAATAATTTAATTTAAAGCACAGCCACCACAAATTCGGATTTTTTGGAAAAAACAATCTTAAAAAATAAAGTTTATGCATAAACCCAAATAGGAAATAAAACAGTTAAGAATAAGCATGCGTCCTATTCTGCGTCCTAAACTCCTGAAACATTGGTGTCTCATTTTAGAGCAGTCAATGCAATTTATGAAAGAAGTCAATTAAATCTGTAAGTGTGGGTGGGTGTGTGAAAAAATTCAGATGTAATCCCCTTTTAATCACTGGCATTTTTCAAAAGTAACTAATTTAATTACACATTTTTTCTCAGTAACTGTAACTAATTACAATTACATTTATTTTGTAATGAAATTACGTAATTCTGTTACATGTAACTAGTTACTCCCCAACACTGATCATAAATTTATGATGATTTTGGGAAATGCAGCCCAGACATTAATATAGTTATTATAGTTCAACTTTTCATTCTCGGTGTGTTTTTGGGTTTAAGTTTTCCTTAAAAAATAGAAACAAAAATTTTACTTGCAGTAAAACTGTGTCCAATGTGGCAGCCATCTTCCCAACATCATACAATATCTGAGGACTGCAGGTAATTTTGGCTACGGTAGTGCCAGGAAGGTAGGTAAGCAAGCGCACTAAATATTTCTGCGTGCCAAAACCACAATCTGTGATAGCACAAAAATAAAGACACTTGTTAATTAATATGAGTTACAATATGGATCAATTCAGCGTTCACCTTTAACAGGTGTTTCAAAACACTATCGTTTTAGGACTTAAAGGAGAAGTCCACTTCCAAAACAAAGATTCACATATAATGTACTCACCCCCTTGTCATCCAAGATGTTCGTGTCTTTCTTTCTTCAGGCGTAAAGAAATTATGTTTTTTTGAGGAAAACATTTCAGCATTTTTCTCCATATAATGGACTGATATGGTGCCCCCGATTTTGAACTTCCAAAAGGCAGTTTAAATGCGGCTTCAAATGATCCCAATGCGGGTGTAAACGATCCCAGCTGAGGAAGAAGGGTCTTATCTAGTGAAACGATCAGTTATTTTCATAAAAATAATACAATTTATATACTTTTTAATGTCAAACGCTCGTCTTGTCTTGCTCTCACTGAACTCTGTGTATTCTGGCTCAAAACAGTTAGGGTATGTTGAAAAACTCCAATCGTATTTTCTCCCTCAACTTCAAAAATCATTTCAAAATCATCCTACATCACTGCAGAAGTATAGACCCAGTTTTTGCAAAGTGAATATGCAAAGAAGATCAAACACCCTTAACAAAAAAGGTAAAACAGTGATATAGGGTGATTCTGAAGTTTAGGGAGAACATGAGATGGGAGTTTTTCGACATACCCTAACTATCATGAACCGGAACAAAAACAGTTCAGGCAGAGTAAAACAAGATGAGCGTTTGGGATTAAAAAGTATATACACTGAATTAATTTTATTAAAATAAACGATCATTACGCTAGATAAGACCCTTCTTTCTCGGCTGGGATCGTTTACAACCGCATTTGGGATCGTTTGAAACCATAATTAAACTGCATTTTGGAAGTTCAAAATCGGGGCACCATATCAGTCCATTATATGAAGAAATTTGCTGAAATGTTTTCCTCAAAAAACACAATTTCTTTACGACTGAAGAAAGAAAGACACAAACATCTTGGATGACAATGAGGTGAGTACATTATATGTGAATCTTAGTTTTGAAAGTGCACTTCTCCTTTAATATTTAATGAAATTAATTGACTCCTACCAAATTCTTCCAAGCTCATGAGTTGGCCAGTCAGATTGGGCAAAGCGGTCTGGGCAGGAAGGCCTCTTTGGTGTAAGAAGTTCATGGTGTGAGTCTGCAGCTCAATGACAGTGATGTTCTGGCTGTCTGCTGAGTTCATAACCTTCAACACATATTCTGCACCCTCACTGGTGGCCACGTATAAGTTCTGATCATCATAACTGGGCAACGGTCGAATGACGGACACGGTCAAGCCGTAGAGTCGCTTGACAATCTCTATAGCCTGGGAATGGCTGAGATTTGGCTTTGAATCTTTTGTTGACATGGCTAAGGATGGAAAACAGCAGTTATTGGTGTATCAATTCATAACAGGAGTAAAGCATTGATCAGAAATCACCATAGGGTCATTCCGTGTTAGCTCAACCAGAGGTCCCCGGCTCAAATTTCTGATTTTGCTAATATTTTTTTTTTCTGAAGAAAAATACACATGTATAGTGATGAAAGGCAAAATATTAAATGTCACGGATGAGTATTTACTGAGTAATCCACTATTTTGTAGAGAGAGGTCAAAATGGCAGTTTTTACTTTAGATTACAGAGTCAGGTTACAGGGGGGTAAAAATGACATCAGAAAGATGACAGCATCATTATCTTATTTTTACACAGAGATTGGTAGTTATATTAGTAAAATCTGTTGACTTGTGCCAATGGTGACCATTCAAACATGAGGAAACAGCACTTTTCAAGTTATTCTCACGATCGGCACATAATGCAACAAGCATTGCTAAAGTCAGCACATTTTACTAATAGAACTACTCATCTCTGTGTAAAATAACATTATGATGCTGCATCTTTCTGAAGTCATTTATACCCACATGTAACTTTACATTTTGACCTCCCTCTACAAAATTGTGGATTGCTCAGTAAATATTAATCCATGACATTTAATATTTTGGACAGAAAAATATTAATAAAGTCTATTTCTTTCATAAGTGTTGTTTTCACAACATGTAATATAAAATAAATAAATAAATAAACACTGTGAGCTGTGTTTTTAATACTCACGTACACATTACGCCTGAACCATATGAGCTAAGATGAATCACATTTACAATTAACAAGTTTTAAAACTTTCTAACAAATAAATAATACATAACGTCAGAGCGGTTTAACAAACTGTAAATTCAGTTTAAATTCCTATCGTCTAAACCGTGTAAAACGAACAGAGTAGTAAAAAACGAATAGTGCAGTAAAACCAACAGTGTAAAAGTTCAAATTACACTTTCAATAACATTATGACGCATGAAACTCATAGAAAGTCTCGATTCAGCCTTCGTTGGTGTCAGGCCTATAAAACGTCAATTCACGTCAAACGGCAATTCAATGCAAAGAGCCAATAGCAAAGTTAAATAACGGATTGAGAATGAAGCTCAAAATACAGTGGTACCTGCTGCTGAGGAATGTGGCTGGACTGGACTGAACGGTCTGAAGGGGGGTTGAAGCATGCGCTGTGGCTGCTGACGTATGGCACGTCATTTCGTCACAACACAGCAACGAGGCTGCGTCAAGTACGCTGAAACCGAGCGGGATGCTGGTGGTTCAGTTAACCCCCATGCTAAATGTGAGTCGTTTGCGCAAATCGGTTCTTTTGAACAGTGGGTTCAAAGAACCGCTTAAAGATTCGGTGATTCGTTATGTCATTTAACGGTTACAAGCTCTAAACTTTAATAAAGAGACACGTAGGCAGGCGTTTATTAGAGTACGGTAATTATGCTGTTTATTACGGTTTTCAAAGTCTGTCTATCATTATGATTCCTCTCATGAAAACGTAATTTTAAAATTTCCCAATGTTTAAACACCAGCTGTGATACTGATGGGATGAGATGGTGATTTAAACAAAAAAAGAGTAATTCAAATAGGTCTATGCATAGCCAAATTTCTGTTTTTGTTTGCGGTCTAGGATTTTGAATTTTCCTGTACAAGCAAGTCGTTTTATTTGAAACGTCATTTCGTAATGTCTCAAATTTATAAATAGCCTAAAGCAGAGGTGGGGAGTGTTGATCCTGGAGGTGACCAGTTTTTGGTGTAGTTACAGAATCTACCAGCAGGGGCTAGCATGGTCATGCTAACCAACGAAACCTTGATATTTCGGGTGCCATCAGCAACCAATTTCAAGCATAATATAGTGGGGTGCTACGCCAGCCAAACAACTGAGATGAAAGAAAATGCTAACAGTTTTCTGGATAGACCTAATCTGTCAGCAACAGTGTTGTTTGGTGGCATTATTTTTGTTTGATAAATTGTGACCCTGGACCACAAAACTAGTCGTAAGTGTCAGTTTTTGAAACTGACATTTATACATCGTCTGAAATCTGAATAAATAGGAAATGTATAGGACAATATTTGACTGAGATACAACTATTTGAAAATCTGGAAAGTTCTTAGCAATACATATTTCTAATCAAAAATTAACTTTTGATATATTTACGGTAGGAAATTTACAAAGTATCTTCATGGAACATGATCTTTACTTAATATCCTAATGATTTTTGGCATAAAAGAAAAATCGATAATTTTGACCCACACGATGTATTGATGCAATATACATGTGCTACTTATGACTGGTTTTGTGGTCCAGGGTCACATTTTAATTAGATTGTCTTGAGCTGTACATTTAATTTTAATTAGAAAGAAGTTACACAAGATATAATCTAAAACATAGTGAGAGCAATGCTGATTAAACAGTTTTTCTTTAGCTTTCTTATATCCACTGACTGTGCAGTTGTTGTGGTTTTGAGGCACGGCATTGGGTTACAAGGTTATAGTTTTATACCACAGTGAGAACAGGCTTTTTTCCCCTAGTCTGAACATGAGATGGTTGTTTGCAGTATATACA